>NC_064858.1:35264632-35339632 GCF_024139225.1 Suncus etruscus
CATAAATACCAGAACTGACTCACCCAACTGGATCTCAAGGTTCTTTAGGAAATGGAGCAAAAAACCTTTTTTTTTTTTTTTTTGGTCTTCCTCTGCGATGTACTCTGTCGAGTGGTTGCTGAGGAAATGTTTTGGACTAAGGCTGACTGCTGAGTATTTACTCAAAGCAAGTTATTTATTAGCAAGTGTGAGTAATGGGGAGGAAGAATGTCTGAAGTTGACTATGTGTGGTGCTAATCCTCATAATTTTTTTCTAGGCTGAGTTCCGAGACCAGGGTGGAGTCCCAAGAAATTTCTCTGCCCTGGATGAAGGATAGTTGTAAATGGAAAGTATCTATGGGAGATCACCAGAATTCCCATTTCTGGGTAACCACCCCAGCCCAATGACATAAAAATGATACATCATGGCAGAAACTTATGAATAATATCTGAATAATACTACTCAGCTGAGTTTCTATGGAGCAATTGAGAAAAAATAAATCATTACCCCTCAACAGACAAATCTAAACAAGTAGCAGTGCAACACACTATTCTAAATTACTTTACTTTGAGTGACTTTCCTGGGGACTTTACCATCTTCTATTTTATTTTATTTTAGGGTTTGGGGCCACATCTAGATGTCCTCAGGACTTACTTCTGGCTCTATGATCAGGGATCACTCCTGGGTGGGGTCCCAAGGGGCCATAAGAAATGCTGCAGATTAAGCCCAACTCAGTCACGTCAAGCCCCTTCCCATCCCAATCTCCTATTCCAAACAAAACATGTGTACATTAGGTTAATGTAGAATAAATTTCTGATAAAAATATAATAAAAATTAAACTAATCTTTTTAAACTTGGGTTTTTATAAATGAGATCAAATCTCACAGGTCCCAGATTTTAATAAATGCACTTTCTGGAAAACATGTTGACAAAATAAAATATACTGTGGGTATGCTAGTTCCAAACTCTTTAAGTTTATCTCTCCTTTGAAATATTTTATTTCAGTATATGTCCATGGTCTAGCCCTATGTTTCTCAACCTTTTCCTTATCAAAGTCCCATTCTGACTTTGTTTCCTTCCTGTGCCTCCTGTATTATCTGGATCCCTGGTTTCATGCTATACTCCCCATTTTTACCAGTGGCTACTTTGGAATCTCTGGAAGACCAGAAGGGTCCATATTACCTCTGGATGAGAAATCCTGATCTAGCTAACAAGGCCAAGTTTAAATTTATCGTCTCTCCTATGAGCCTAAATTTTAAAGCCTTAATCAGTACTATCATCCATTCAGTTGCTCAGGAAACCTAAAAATAGAATGTAAGTGTATATATGTTATGCATGTGTTATATAACTTGCCTCATATGAGAAAGAATGGAGTAACTTCCTGACCACAAATTAAATAAAAATAGCAAGAAGCGGGCCCAGAGAGATAGCACAGCGGCGTTTGCCTTGCAAGCAGCCGATCCAGGACCAAAGGTGGTTGGTTCGAATCCCGGTGTCCCATATGGTCTCCTGTGCCTGCCAGGAGCTATTTCTGAGCAGACAGCCAGGAGTAACCCCCGAGCATCGCCGGGTGTGGCCCAAAAACCAAAAAAAAAAAAAAAAAAAAAAAATAGCAAGAAGCTATTTCACTATTTAAATTATTGTAAAATTCACATTACTACAATAAATGTAAATGAAACATTTCTTTTTTATAAGACTATAGTGGGGCCAGGGAGAGAATACAAGTAAGTCCCTTGCCCACATGCTGCTGACGCCTGGCACCCAATGGTACTCTGAAAATCTCCAGGAATGATCCCTGAGCACAGATGTAAGTCCTGAGCACTGCCCTAAGTAACACAACTGCGTACCAACAGGTGTGGCCAGGAAAAAAAAAAAGACTGATATTGTTTAGTTATCTGGTGTTATCTCTGTATTAGGTACCAAGTAAAATTAAGCACTCAAAGTAAAAAATAAACAGAATTGAGATGTTCCAATCTCACAAAGTTGTAGACAAAACAAAATAACATTGTAAGGACTAAAAAGCTTACTTGACATTATTATGAATATACATAAAATCACATTGGAGGCACAGCCATAATAAACTTTTATGCATTGCCTGATATGACCAAAAAAATAAGTCTAAAACTGTGGAATAGAAGTGAAAATCAAAAGAAATATTACAGTTACAGGGGACCTAATCCTTAGCTTTCATTTCTTGGCAGATGACATAAAGAGAACAAATAATAATATGGCAAATGTTTATAAATGTGCTACAGGAGCCTCTGAAGGAAACATGCTCTATTTTCATATCTTATTAACTCCCCATTATTAATTACATAATTTATATCCTCTATCTCCAGAGAATAGTTTTGGCTTGTCACGCCATATGTTTGTTGCTGAAAGCAGTGAAAGAGACTACCTAGATAAATGAGTATGGCTGTGTTCAATAAAACTTTATTTATAAAAAGAAGGTATGAGATATTTGGCCTCGTCCAATGATTCTCTCTCTCCTCTATGTGATTACAATGAACATAGACCTCGTTCACTGATAGTCTTTCTACTCTATGCGATTACTTCTATTGATGTGGTCATGAGACATTTGCAAAACTTGAGCCGGGAGCACGGAAGGAAAACAAACAACGAGAAATCACCACATAAAAACTGCACAGGTCAGATATTCTGACAGGAACGCAATAAAGATCAGAACAACCATTGAAGTGCACACACCAGCAGAAAACCAATGGCTCTACCAAACCAGAACATTCTTCAATTCACTGTTTGGAGAGCTCCTGCCCCCCTCCCACACCATCCTGATTTATTCTTTAGTCTGGGGCAGGCAAACAGTCTCAGGGACCCTACACCCCTCAAACTCCCCCCCCCACACACACACACAGGCAAAGGCACAGGGTGGAAGAATAGAATCATGCAGTCACTGTCCTTCTCCACGTCCCCTCTCAGAAATGCCATGTAAAAAGGCAGCCTGACAAGAGAATACAGGGACACAGAGAGACCAGCCAGCCAGCCCTGGGAACAGCTAGAAAGCAGTCTCCCAACACTCCAGTGGAGAAGCCCAACCCTGTCCACCCAGCCACACTGTCCAGTTAGGATTGAGTTATCCCTCTGTCCCCTTCCAGGGCAAAAACATTTTTCAGGAATGCTCTACCTGCCACACCTCCCTGCACCTTTGGGGGGTAAGACTTCTTCTTGGGGTGCCCTACTGACATCCCCAACATTACCTGCTGTGGGTCCCTTCTCTCCTCCTCTCAGGGTTCAGATGCTCAAATCACCCAACCCAGCCTTAGGTAGCTGAAGAGGGTCAGGGCTCAGCCCCTCCAGGAATGAGGAGGAGCAGGGTGTTCCTCCAAACCCAGGTGCAGTGTTTACATAGCCCCAGAGCAGCAGGGAGAGAACGAAGTCAGGAGGGCAAGTTCTCGGAATTCCTGGATCTACTGTTTGGGAGTAGCTGTTTGGAAACCTGTTCTCTGCTAGAGGCTGGTGTTTGGGGATCATTCCTATCTAGCTGTCGGTTCAGGTACCAGGGTTGGAAGAGTTTGGATGCCACAGAGCACCCCTTCCTTCTCCCTAACTTTCTTTTTGAGGTGCCACAAACCATCTGTGCTCAGGGCTCACTCCTTTCTCTGTGCTCAGGAATCATTCCTGGTTGGACTTTGCCAACCATCTGAGTTGCCAGCAATCCAACAGGAATCCATCTGTTGTTAGCTTGCTAGGCTAAAAATCCACCCCGATGTACTATCTCCTGGACCCCACAGATCTTTTACCCACTTTTTCTCTTCCCCTGAAGGGATCCTAAGACCTGCTCTGCGATCTGTTATCTTTTCTGCTCCGGGAAGCCCAGAAGGCAAGTCTGCATTGCAGTAAACTATCTGGGGCTACTTTGTTTTTATCTGGGGTTCTTTGTTTTTTTGTTTCCCCCCTTGAGGGCCAGTGGTTCGCAATAGGATTTCCTGGAGAGAGTCCCCCCACCTCTGTTCCCCCACGCCCCCCAACTCGATTGCACCGCTAGCCGCAGGCCGGCGCGCCCCACTCACCGCGGACGTGAGCGGCTGCAGGGTAGGAAGCGACGCGGGAGCCCCTCGGGAGCTGGGGCGGCGGCGATCGCGCCCCGGAGGCGCCCCGCAGCTATAAAGGCGGCGAGCGCAGGCGGGAGGAGCGGGGAGGTGAGCCGGGGGACAAGGGGCGGGAAAGGGTCGGTGGAGACACGCCCATGCCAGTTCCGCGACACCCCGCGCCCTGGAACTAGCCAAAAGTGCCTTGACGTCAGCGACACAGTCACCCTTAGACTAGGTGGGGTGAAGGGGCGCATCAGAGTCCAGGGGACCCGCTCCCTAAACTCTCTACAGGTCCTTCACTGGTGGCCCAGGTAGCCCAGGACAAGGGCTAGTTAGTACCTGCGGCTCCTGAGTGGACTTGGGGGCGATGCCCCCCCCCAAAAAAAATTACCCTCCTTGACCTGCAAAAGGAAAAGCCCCTGGGCCCTTCTTTCTGTCGTTGTCCTCTCCCTCAAGACACCCGTGGCTTGGACTAACTGGCCATAGCCACAGAGATCAACAGAAATCACCAGGGATAGGGCCAGAGAGATAGCATGGAGGCAAGGCATTTGCCTTGCATTCAGAAAGACTGTGGTTCAAATCCTGGCATCCCATATGGTCCCCAGAACCTGCCAGGAGTGATTTCTGAGTGTAGAGTCAGGAGTAACCCCTGAACGACACTGGGTGTGACCCAAAAACAAAAAACAAAACAAAACAAAAAAAGACCCAAGAGAGGACAGGGTCAGCCACCTGCAGGGCTGTCTGTCCCTCCCTGCTGGTGTCTGCCAACTCCATCTCACTGCCCAGACAATGCCGGCACCAGAACAGAGACCAGATAAAAATTATGAACCAAAGGAATTTGCCTTTGGTGCTTGGATACCCGCACTCCCTCCACAGTACCCCCACTCCCTTTCCACTTTACAGCGACCCAAGTGCATTTGCCTTTGTTAAGTAAGGCCTCAAATAGCTCTTGCCTGGCTGCCCCTCCACAACAGGGCAGGGCTGGGCCAGGTTCTAGCCCACTGCTTTGGGGTGGGTGGGGCTCAGCCAGGCTGGGGCCAGGCGGTACTCAGGCTGCTTGCCCAGCGTCCGGGATTGAGTTAAGGTTTAGCATACCTGTAAAAAATAACTTGTGTGTATGAATTAAGGTGTGGGAGGGCGGCCCAGAGTTACTCATGCCTCACAACCCGATTTCCACAGTCTAATGGGCTTTGCCAAGGTGACTTCAGGGAGGCAAAAAGCTTCGGTTAGGTTTGATTTATTCTTTTAAGAAACACCAGTCAGGGGCTGGAGATATAGTATAGTGGTTAGGGCGCTTGCCCTTGCACATAGCCGACCTGGGTTCAATCCCTGGCACCCAGTATGATTTTTCCCTGACTGTTAGGAGTAATTCCTTTTGGGGGGGGGGAGGGTTGGGCCACACCCAGTGATGCTTAGGGGTTACTCCTGGCTCTGCGCTCAGAAATAGCTTCTGGCTTGGGAAACCATATGGGATGCTGGGGATCAAACCAGGGTCCATCCTGGGTTGGCAGCATGCAAAGCAAACGCCCTACCGCTGTGCCACTGCCCCCCTAGGAGTAATTCTTGAGTAAGTCCTGAGCCTGCTGTGTGACCAAAAAAAAAAAAATCACAGAAATAAATAAAATTATTTATAAAGAAAAGAAACCAGTCAATGCACAGGGTTGGAACCCTTCCCTGGAGTTGTGAGGGCCAATGGTCCTCAGCTGCTTATGTATGGAGTGGTGGGTTCTGAGAGATGGGGTGGGGTCTGGGAACAGCAGTAATTCTACCTGGGACAACTAACTCTGTCTCCTGGACTAGTTCAAGGAGGAATCAGGGGCGAGGCATAATACAGCAAGTAAGGCACTTCCTTTGCATGTGACCAATTCAGGTTCAATCCCTGTTATCCCACCTGGTCCCTGAGCACCACCAGGAGCGATCCCTGAGTGCAGAGCTAAGGTTGTAAGCCCTGAGCATTGCTGGGTGTGCCAAAAAGAATAAACAAAGGAGGAGGAATTAGAACAACCCTGCCTTGTCCGCACCCCAAAGCAACCCACATCATGTTCATTGTGAGCAGTCTTGGTAAAAGAAGGAAAAAGAGAAAACTAATTCTATTAGCTTATTTTATTTTATATATGTAGTTTCTCCCCCTCCCCAGTGATAACGGAAAGGGCTGAGAAGAGGCGAGGCTGGTAGTTCAGAGCTGGGCCACTCCCTGCAGTGTTGGGCTGGGAAATGGGAGCTCGACAAGGGCATGGGCAGTGCCAGGGATCTAACAAACGGCCTCCTGCTTGCCAGTGTGTGTGCAGCTTCTTGAATTATTTCTACTGCCTGCAGGGAGAACAGGTTTATATACTATTTATGTATCTATTTAAGGAACAGGTTTAATCATATTTTAAACTAAAACTAAACAATTTTAAATTAAAAATTGTATAAGTAAAAGTATTAATGAGCCGTTTTACATTCTGTTGTTTTTCAGGGGCTTCCAAAAAAGTGAGAGTCAGGAGTTTCATCAGGGACTGTTGGCCAATAGGCCCAATGCTTCAACGTTGTTGGGATACCTGGATTACCCCCAACCTGAGGCCTCCAGGACCACACACTACTGAGGACTCCACTTGCTGATGCTCAGGGGACCATAATGGTACTGGGAATCAGATCTGGGCCAGATGTGCCCTAGAGGTGTGCACCCTTACCACTCTCTCTCCCCTCTTCCTAGCTCCAGCCCTACTTTATATTCTTGTCTCTCAAATGAGGTCTCTGGCCAGCAGAGTGTTTTACACCAATGGCTGCCACAGTTTGAGCTGGACTAGCTACCTTGTAAGTCCCCTGGGCCCTGCATAGCCAGCAGCTCTGGGTTGGTGGTGCCAGGTCTGGCTCTGTAAGAGTGGGAATGATCAAATCTAGGACAAGCATCACCCCTGAGAAGGAGATGTAGGGTTCGGATAGCTCAAGGAAGAGCACATGTTTTACAGGCACAAGATTCTGAATTTGACCCTCAGCATCACGCACCTCTTGAGCATAGAGCTATGCCAGCAACAAAGGAGAAAGAAGGGTATATATTTTTTACATAATTTTATATATACATATATGTGATGTTCTTTCACTTCCAAGAAGAGAGTAAAAGTCCAGGGAACATGACTTTATGATTTCTTTCCCACCTTCACCCATCCACTAAATGAGAAATTTGAGAAAGCCCAAAGAAAAGGGGAAGCCTTTCAGTTTCTTTCTCTGGCTGATTCCAGACTAAAGCAAGACTAAAGCCTAAAGCAAGAACTGCTCAGAGCTCCTTAATCTGCCCTATCCCCCTTTCTGCTGCCACTGACTTAGGGGTGTCCTCCCTCTAGCCTCCCTCCATCATCCTCCTACCCTTGGTCTATCCTCATTCCTCCCTCAACCCTTGAGAATCCACAGCTCAACAGCAGTCAGAATTGTGGGGTGCAATTTATGGGCTGCTTCTACCACAGTGGGTAAGCATACCCAGAGAGAGGACACTGAGGACAGACAGAGTTGGGATGAGATCCTTCTCCTGGCTCCTCATACCTGCAGGAAAGATGGGCTTGAGGAAGTTGAGGAGAAAGAGGGAGTCTGGGCCAGGTGCCCCACACTTTCAGTGCCTCCTTGGCAAGGTCTGCCTCGTTGTTGAGAGACACAAGAAAGATGCAACAGGGGTGATTCAAGGGACCAGAGCCCAGTGCCCCTTCCATGGGCCCCACACCTATAGGTTTGAACATAGGAAAGGGTTATCAGAACCCCAAAACTCAAGAATTGTCTGTGGTCATCATCCAGAGCCCCAATCAATAAATGTGGGCCACACTCTCTGGGCAGGGATTCCCATTTGTCTCAGAAGGGGAAGCTAGCCCCCAATTTCCAGAAAATGACCTCTAAGAAGTGTATCGACCCTCAGATGGATTCTGTGAGAGTGGAGCTGTGGGAATGTTCCAGGTATGCTCACCTAGTTCCTTTCCTCACAGTCTTGAGCATCCCTATTGAAGCCTCATTCCCCACCCATATTTCCTAGGTAACTTGACCTTACCTGCAAGACCCCGCCCATTCCTGGGAGAGGTCTTGGAAAAGGTAGATAAGGTATGAACCAGAGGGGATTAGGGCTTTTGGCTGGCTCTCTCGCTTCTGGTCTTTGGGCAGCATGGAGCCCAAAGGGAAAATGGCTGAAAGGAGTTAAGAGGCAGGGCTAGCTAAGAATGGCTGAATGCTTGAAAGGTTATGAGATAGGCCACACACATGTGGTGAATAGGGCATGAATAAAGATGATGCTTCCTGATGCCTACCTGTGAGTGAGTTCAATACCCGTCGCTTTCCTGGACCCCAGACCCACCGGTTCATGGGGGATGAAGCCACGTGGCCGGGGCCTAAGGACAAAGGCCTCCATCCTTCACCATCCATCTCCATCCACCACCATTGTTAGTTATTTGATTCAACACCTATTCCATAGAAAAGCAGAGAAAGGAGGAAGAAGCTTGGGGAGCAGCCATGCACCATTGCTGAGATAACTGGGGCCTCAGAAAAAAAAAAGTGTTCCCAGTCAGTCATCACCTTAGCATGCAGGGGACACCATAGTCACCAGCCCTATGGTGTTTGGGGGTCACCTCACCAGAGGGACTTCAAAGCAAGGGGTATTGATTTCGTTTCTCAGGTGGAGAAGGAAGCGGACACAGGCTTTGAAAAGGCTCAAGAGCCAGGCTGGGCAGGCAGCAAGACAGGGCCACTAGAATGAGAAGTATTGAAGCAGAAGCGACCTGACATCTTTGAGAGGTCACCCAAAGCCAAAAGTGCCATGTAAGAAGAGCACAAGGCCAGGAGGTGACCAGGTGAGGAAGCACATGCCTGAAACACAGGAAATCCCAAGTTTAGTCTCCAGACCTTCCACTGTCTGGACCCCCATGCTGCTCTCACCTGGAGGAGTGACCCCAAGACTCCAGAGGTGGGGGGACTCTCTGAAGAAAAGCCTAAGAAGGAACCATAGTATAGCAGGCAAGGAGCTTGCTTTGCACAGAACCAACTCGGGCTCAATGCCTGGCACCCCCATATGATCTAAGTGCAGTCAGGTGTGATCCCACCTGGGACAGGGAGAGCAGCTGCCAGAACTATCCCAGAGGACCTCCCGGGAGACTAGAACTTTACATCTCTATAATACCTGCCGTCCCCAGGCCCAGCCCAATGAAAGGAGAACTGGGTAGAGCTGGAGCATTAGCACAGGAACCTGTTGGGCACTGGAACCAAGTGTGCAGCCCTGACTAAAAGGAAAATCACAAGGAAAGCTTTCTACAAAAAAAGGGGTGCAGTGGGCAGACAGTAGAGGGGTTAAGGCAATGGCCTGCATTCAGCTGACTCTGGTTCCATCCCTGCTCCCAGGTGGTCCCTGAGCACCTGACTGTGGGGGGAGGCCCCCAAGCACTGCTGTAGTGGCCTGGGGAGTGGCTGGCACCACAGCCTTGAATAATAACACTGAACCCTCAGCCTGGTAGACTGAGAATTGCCAGGAGGGGCCCAGTCTCCTGAGCACCAATTAGGCAACTCCCCCCGAATAATGAAATCTCCTGTTCTTTATTCACTTAGATGCACCAGTTGCCCTAGAAATCTATGGGGGAGACTCTGTGCAAATGCCCCAGGAGCCTGCCTGAGTCTCAAGAGTATAATCTTGAAGCAGCCTTGGTTTCGGCTTACCCCTCTGTCTTGTGGGAGGAGAAGAGTGGAGTGTGCGAAGGGTAAATACTTGTGACAGAGGCGACACTTGAGCCCTGGAATGCAGCTGCCCCCCACCCCTCAGCCCTACAGGCCAGCCAGGCACAAACTCTGATGCCTCCTGATGCTGCTGATTCTTCTGCTCCTACTCCTCTTCCTCCCCTAATAAATGTAGGGTGGGGGGTACAGCCCTGCTTCTCAGTCTTTCCCCAAGTTGACTTTTTCTCAGGTCCCTAATTCCCAGGCCAATTAGGAGCCAAAGATGCCATAGAAACCAGCCAATGGCTGAGCGCCCCCAGACTGGACTAAAGAACCCTAAGAAGTGCCCAGACTGGTTCAGGGCTGTGAAACCCAATGCAGCTGTGAGTCTCCTTTTCCACCAGCCAGTGTTTTGTGCCTCATCCACACTGATCTCAGTCCAGGATGTGGCCCAGGGTGGAGGGTGTGTGAGGCGCACATAGGGCCCCTCTCCTCTCAGCTCTCTTCTCAGTGGGCCTCACAAAGCACCTGGTACACTGCACTCTCCTGCTTAGAGTCTATTACCTGAGATAGAAACAGTCACTGAGATGAACCTGAACTTGGGCAAAGTGGGTGAGCTGGCCTGAGTCTGGCCAACAGCTATGGCACTCATTTACAGAAACTGAGTCCTCACATTGATTCTCAATGCAGCCATGGTCAGGGTAGCTCATAGGAAGCTGGACTCTCCACCTTGAGGATAGGGCACAAACTCAGGGACAGCTGAGACCACAGACAAGCTCTGTGCCCTAGCCAAGTCTCTCTCTCTCTTCTCTTCTCTCTCTCTTCTCTGTCTGTCTGTCTGTCTGTCTGTCTGTCTGTCTCTCTCTCTCTCACTTACATCCCCCCAAGCTCTGCACTCAGAAATCACTCCTGGCAGGCTCAGGGGACCATAAGGGATGCTGAAAATTAAACCAGTTGACCCCGTGTGTAAGGCAGGAGTACAAATAGTCACAGAGACACAATGAGTGAGAGTAGTATTGTTCCTTTTTGCACAGGCACATTAAAATGGGGAAATCTTATGTATAGAAAGAAGTTCTTATATAATAGGAATAGGAATTCACAAATGTTATATTTCAGGGGGAAGCTTTCACCCTGAACATTTGTCATAATGGCCTGACTTAGGCTTCAGTTGATTGGACATCGACTGTTCACCCCTGAACCTTGTATCCCATTTTTGGAACTGGAATGGTTTTCTGCACTAGCACCATGAATCAAACTTCTACCAGGAAAGGCCCTAATGCTGCCCTGGCACTGACTTGCTCTAGGGTGGGTTCATATAATATCTGATGACATGGAAACAGCAACAACTTGCTTTCAGGGCAGATTTCCCTATCTCACCACCTAATGGTAGATGAAACCAGATGTTCCATGGCACCCCAACTTTGACATAGGATCTGTGCAAAAACCAAGATCTCTAATTACAGAAGCCTGACTGCAACAACCGTGATTGAGGAGAATTTTTCCTGTTACCATGAAGAAAGACTTTGGTAGACAATTTAGTATTCCTGGAGCCTGTAGTTGGTCTTATGGCAGGATGTTTCATGGGTAGGGACACCCTATTTTTGACCAAAGATTTTTCCTTTCTGTTTTCCTCAACTTTTGCTGCACCTATGCAAAAAAATATTGGCACCCCTTTTTTACCTTTTAGAATGGGGCTCCCATCTTTTTTTATAGAACCTTGGGACATGAATTACTTTGTTTACCTCATATTTCTACAGTTTTCTATAAAATTAATAAGGAAAGTACAAGAAAGGATGGGGGCCAGGTGCCAAGTGGGCTCAGGCGCATTGGTGGAGAAAAAAAGACAGAACTAAATATCCAAGCCAAAGTCAACAACAATAGAATCAAGAAACCCAAATTATAGCAATTTAAACTTAAAATGGGCCTATTATATCGGCAGGCCATGGGTCAAAGGATGATGATATAGGATGCACACTAGGAACATTGGTAGAGGGAGGTTGACACTGGTGGTGGGAATGACACTGATTCACTGTATGTCTGAGATCCAACTATTTGTAAATTACAAATGCTTCAATAAAATAAAAAACCTATTAGTAAATCCTAAGGAAGCTTAAAGAGGCAAAATGCAGGGAATATCTACAATCAAGAGAATATATCCCGGGGTAGGAGAAATAATAGAGTGGGTAGGGCAATTGCCTTGCACATGGCCAATCTAGGTTCAATACCTGACATCCATATATGTCCCCATATCCCATCAGGAGTAATTCCTGAGCACAGAGCCAGGAATAGCACCTGACCATCAGGTATGGCTCCAAAAGGAGAGAAAGAGAGAGAACATTCCAGAAAAACAAAATAATTAGGGACCCTTTCTAAGCATTAGATGTAAAGTTAAGAAATATGATTTGTCCTCAGCACTCCTAAATTCATTGCTGCATTATTCATAATATCCAGAATCTGGGAACAACTCAAGTGTCCAAGAATAGATGAGTGGCTAAAGAAACTGTGGTACAGCTACACAATGGAATACTATGCAGCTGTTAGGAAAAATGGAATCATGAAATTTGCTTCTAGCTGGATGGATATTGAGAGTATTATGTTGAATAAGGTGAGTCAGAGGGAAAAAGATAGACATAGAATAATCTCACTCATTTGTGAGATATAAAAAATAGTATGGTAATAATACCCATAAACAATAGTGTAGAAGAACTAGTCTATGATAGGAAGTTGACATAAATAACAAGAAGTGTAGTTAGGGCAAAGAAGGGACCACTATGACCATAATACTTGGAAATAATCACTCTGAGCAAGAACCGGGTGCTGAAAGGAAGTCAAGTGATATGCATGCTACCCCTTCAATAACAATATAGCAAGTCGGGGCCGGGAAGGTGGTGCTAAAGGTAAGGTGTCTGCCTTGCAAGCGCTAGCATAGGATGGACCGCTGTTTGATCCCCCGGCATCCCATATGGTCCCCCCCCAAGCCAGGAGCGATTTCTGAGCGCATAGCCAGGAGTAACCCCTGAGCGTCAAACGGGTGTGGCCCAAAAACAAACAAACAAACAAAAAAAAACAATATAGTAATATTGTTTCAAAGTAGAAAAAAGGAAGAGTGAGAGAGAGCAAGAGAAAGAGAGGAAGAGAAGAAAAATGTCTGCCGTAGATAGAGGCAGGGCGTGGGAAGGTTGGGAAAAAAACTAGGGACATTGGTGGCAGGAAATGTGCACTGGTGAAGGGATGGGTGTTGGAGTTCATATAACCGAAACTTTATCATAATCAACTTTGCAACTGTATCAATTTTAAAAATTTTTTAAAATTTGAAATGTGATTTGGATCCCAATATTTAGGCTCTGTTATGAAACATCCCGCCTGCCTGTTCTCCTCTGTCCTGTTCAAGCTCTGGATATTTATTCATTCAACAAACACACGCTGGAGAACAATGCAATCCAGCCCTCCTTTTGGAAGGCAGGAAGCTGCAGAAAATAAAGTGGGTAGGAAAAAGAGTGGATCTCAGCCAATCTTGGTGCAGGACAGGAATGCACAGAAACTTTTCCAGCAGGTGACAGGGGCATTCTTAGAGCTGCAAGACCACCAGCTAAATGGGGAAAGATGCAGGGTGAAAATGCTGGGCAGAGGAAGTTGTGGGAGGCAGGTGGAATTACCAATCTTCTTTCAATCATCAGGTCCTGGCTTCGACCCTGAGTGAGGATGGGGGCCCCAACAGCAAGCAGGGCTGTAATCTAGACTAACCAGCCTGTGGTTAAGGCTCCTGTTCAAAGCTCTCAGTAATGTTATCAGGGCTAGAAAAGGCTGTTGAGAACTGGCAGGATCCTTGGCAATCAAAACTGGCCACAGCCCAGGTACCCATTGGTGACCAAGCCTCGAAACTTGTTAATGGACTGAACGTGGGCATACAGAAGAAAAGGAAAGGATTCGAGGGTGATCCCAAGGTTTGAAGCTTCAATTAGCTTTAAGAAGAAAATATTTTTGTTGTTTATGTTGTTTTCTGTTGTTTATGTCATGAGAGCCCTGATGAGTCAGTTTGTCCCTAAACTAAATCACTTTTTATTTTTTAAATAAGTAAGAATATGTACATCATACTTTTATGATGTATTTTATGATCATATTTTATCATACATCATTCTGATATCCTGTGCAAAGTTTTAAGAGGCAGTTTCATAATTTGAAAATCTAAATATTGACATTCCAAAGACATGTCAAAAGGCTTATGAGAACAGTGGTGAGGTGAGACTTTGAAACTAGAATGATCCCATGAATGTTCTAACCATTCAGTGTTCCCAATACAAGCAAAGAAATGTTTTCTCATTGATCTGAAAAAAATCACCAAATAGGGACCGGAGTAGTGGCACAAGTGGTAAGGCGTGTGCTTTGCAAGCACTAGCCTTGGACTGACCATGGTTTGATCCCCCAGAACCCCATATGCCATATTTCTGAGCACATAGCCAAGAGTAATCCCTAGTATCACCAGGTATGGCCCCAAAACAAACAAACAAACAGAAAAGAATATCACCAAATAAGAAGGACCAGAGAGCTAACACTGGGCAGCCAACCAGGTTTGATAGCAGTACCAAGTGGTCCTTTGTTGCCTGTGGCCCAGATGAATAACGTTATCTGGGAGGGAGCCAGAGCCTCATGAACCTTGCACATGATCAACCTGGCTCAATACCCAGCACCCCTTGTGGTCCCCCAAGACTTCCACCTGTAATACCTAAGTGCAGAGCCAGATGTACACCCTGAACACTGCTGGGTGTGGCCCAAAACCAAAAAAATTAGAAATCAGGTTGTCTACACCTAAGGCATTCTAGAATAAATCAGTGATCATGTATCCAACAGGGGAACATGTCACTGAAACATAAATGATAACTTTTCCCATCTGACTTCCTTGGAGCCATGTTCATGTTCCAGTTGAGGCGTGTTTAACAATTGGGTCCAAGTAATAATTCACACAGATTCCCAGTATAGAACGACCACACATTCCTTCCTCCATCTCAGTCTACAACATCTATCTTCCAGCAATTAAGATGAAAGTTATAAAGATCTCTCTACTCACCTTATTTGGGACATTCCAGAATCACAATTTACAGATGACGGCAGACTTTGCTTTCTGAAACTGTCTTCAGATGAACTAATCCTCAAAATTCCAAGGCTGTATTTAAAAAATAATTTGTCTAAAATGTACTTGATGAGATAATGAAACAAAAAACTTTTTAATTCTTCCAAGATACAAAAGGAGAGATAGCAGATTGGACTTAGGCTTTGAATGCTGGAAGCTTTCAATCCTTAGCATTGTAGGGTCTCCTGAGTACTGCCAGAGGCAGTAGTAGCCCCTAAGCATGTCCAGAGGTGCAAAAATATAAAACCAAATCACAGGGCCAGAGAGATAGCATGGAGGTAAGGCGTTTGCCTTTCATGCAGGAGGTCATCGGTTTGAATCCCAGCGCCCCATATGGTCCCCCGTGCCTGCCAGGAGCAATTTCTGAGCCTGGAGCCAGGAATAACCCCTGAACTGCCAGATGTGACCCAAAAACTACACCAAAAAAAAATTCACATTGATAAGTAAATGAAATCACTTCTTTAAACACAATCCAATGTTTTGGTTTTCCAGTGTCTTACCTGATGTTTCATATCTATATATCCGTTGTGCCCTCAATCACTATTTTCGAGGTCTTTTTTGGGGGGGGTCACAATCCAGCGTCACTCATGGGTTACTCCTGGCTCTATACTCAGAAATCGCTCTGGCAAGCTCGGGGTACCATATAAGATGCCGGGATTTGAACCACCGTCCTGCATGCAAGGCAAATGCCCTATCTCTATGCTATCTCTCCGGCCCCTCGGTCATGATTTTCTGACTTATCAGAGTTATAATGAAATATCTTTGGGAAGAGTACTATCCAAACACTGATTGAATATTGGAGGCCTCCTCTGGGCCAGCTCTCATTTTCAGGGCATAAAGAATAAAGAATAACTCTCCGTGTGTTATCTCTATAAACTACAACTCCCTGCTATGTTCCAGGTAGATAAAGTGTTTTGGGAAAAAATTGAATTAAGGAATAAAAGGGTTTTGTGTATATCAATAAATCCCTTTTGCTTCTAAATGTCCTGTGATGCACTTTTCACAGTAGCCAAAATTTTAAAACAACCCAAGTGTTCAAGCATGGATGAGTAGGTTAAAAAATATAGTATATTTACCATATGGTTCCCCGAGCCTGCCAGGAGCGATTTCTGATCATAGAACCTGGAATAACCCCTGAGCACTGCCGGGTGTGACCCAGAAACCAAAAAAAAAGGAAAAAAAAACATAGTCTATTTACACAATGGAACACTACTTGGCTATAAGAAAAGATAAAAGTGTACAATTTGTCACTATGTGGATGGAATTGGGGGTGGGGAGTTCTGAATAAAACCAGGCAGAAGAAGAGGGATGGATATAGAATAATCTCTCATATATGCAATATAAAATAGCAATAAAGTAGCAAAGCTAAGGAATAACAAATGGCCAAAGAAGTGGTTTGTAAAACTGAGCTTATCATGGCAAAGAGACTGTTAAAGGGGTTCAGAGAGGACCCTAAAACAATGGTGGAAGGAAGTAGACACTAATGGAGAATATGAAGTAGACACTAATGGAGTTGCAAAGTTGTATACATAAAACCCTAACATTGACAACATTATAAATCACAGTGACTATGTAACTTTTTAATGCTCTGTGTTGTCTCTGCTGGGCTGAAAAAATCAACTGATTATTGGTCCATGTGCCCAAAATCTGGAAGCAGCCCAACAATCATCTTGGGCTGTGGAGTTTGAGAGTGCTGGTGGGAGTATCAGGGAATATAATCACAAGATTGCACTCAGCAGCAGAAGGAGCTCAGATCATGTGCCTTGCATTGTGAGTCCTGGTCCCAAATCCTCAACACCCACTCCACCCCCCCCCCATAAAGTTAAAACAAACACCCCAAAGAGTTAGAGCTGTCATCTCTAGAAGGTAGAAAGAGGTGGATCTCTTGTTCTGTTTTCTAGGTCCTAGGCCACATTAGGGTCTATTCTAGCACATATGACAAAATGGCCACAAAAGACTAGTTTAGCCAGCTAAATACAAAAGCAGTCCAGATCAAAACTCCTATGGAAAGACTTTTGTTCACTTTCAGGGTCACATCTAGTGGTGCTCAGAGCTAACTCCTGGCTCTGTGCTCATGGATCACTCTTAGTGGGGTTTATGGGGCCATATGGTGTGTGGGGTTCAAAACCAGATCAGCTTCATGCAAGGCAAATGTCCTACCTGCTGTACTATCTCTCCAGCTCAACTTACAGACATTGGGCTGACATTGGACAACACCAGGCCAGCATTCCACACCCCAGAATGAGGGTGCCTCTGGGGCTCCCTCACTCAACAGTCATTTCCTTGTTTCTCTTGTCCCACCCCAAACCTCCACAATTTCTCACAGCTTTTAAGAAATAGGGTGTGCCTTGGGAGGAAAGCACCCACTAACCACTGACAAAGTCAAGTAGTGAGAAGAATGGCTGTTTTAGGAGAGAGGGCAGAAGCCACCAGCATGTGTCACAAGCTTTAGCCTAGTCAGAGCCTAGCTAGGGGCAGAAGAGAGCACTCAGTCCATGGAGCTCAGATTTTGCCTGCATGAATCCAGCTTCAATCCCTATCCCCAGGTGTCCAAGCACAGAACTAGTCCAGTTCAGTCCAATCACTGAATACTGTGGGTATGATGGCTCCAAAACCTCAACAAAACCCACATATATATAAGTATCTCTAGGGGTGATTTCTAGTTTCCCATAACCAAGACTTGTTCTCAAATCCTAACAACTTCTTTTTTTTTTGGGGGGGGGTGTCACAACCGGCTGTGCTTAGGGGTTACTCCTGGCTCTGTGCTCAGAAATTGCTCCTGACAGGCTCAGGGGACCATATGGGATGTCAGGAATCGAACCCAGGTTCATCATGGGTTGGCCACGTGCAAGGTAATTGTCCTACCACTGTGCTATCTTTCTGGCCCCTGAGAAACAACTTCTAACCTAAGACCCGAAGGAATTTCATTCCCCCACTGTAGCCCATGGGAGTGTAGGAAGGACTCCAGCAATGTAGTAATGAGCCTGCACATGGGGAGCATACAGCAAAGTTATTTCTGCTTTCCAATGCTAAACTTTTGTTTTGTTTTGTTTTGTTTTGCTGGGGGGGGGCTGCACCTGGTATTATTGGGGTTACTCCTGGCTTGGTACACAGGGAACCAAGCAGTACTGAGAATCAAACCAGGGCCTCCCACATACAAAGCAGACACTCAGCCCTTTGAGTCACTTTTTCAATCTGACCATGAGAACTAGGCATTAGTATCATTATAAGTAAATTAATAACTGTCAGTAATAATAATTGGACCACAGCATGGCTTATAATCAGCAACATCAGTAACTAGCATCCACCAGGTATACATGAACTTAGCCAAACAGAGGTCTAAAGTGCATCATTCCAGGTAAAATAAAATAAAATAAAAAATAAAGTGCAGAGAGCAAAAGGTATGATGCATCTTAGGTCCCAAATTCCATTTGCTAATGAGTTGTGAGTAGATCCCACAGCCCCAAATTCCTGTTCCTAGCACTACATTGTGGTTTCACCCCAAATACCGCCTTGTGATTATTAAATGGTAACCATGGGAATGGCCAACTTTTTTACCCCTTGGGTCTCTCTAATCTTGCATTTTTGCTCCAGCCCATCTGCAAGAATGGAAAAGACTTCTTTGACAATATCAGAGCTGCTGTGTTCCTAGTCACTAGCACAGCACCTGGCATACAGTAACATTTTAAGGGACAAGAGATAGATTTATGGATAAGATGCTAACTTACATACAACTAATCTGGGTTTGATTCTCAGCACCCAGTATGGTTCCCAAGTCCTGCCGGAAGTGGTCTCTAATTATTGAGCACAAGTGTAACCCAAAATAAAACCAAAAAATGGCCTGGAGAGAAAGACTGAGGGAACAAGCAAACATATTACAATTAAATTCTAGATTAAATATTATGCTAACTCATAAGAGAAAGTAATTAATTTCGAGGAGAACTTCACAGATGGGGTAGCATTTGAGATGAACCTTAGAAATGAATAGGTTTTCAGTGTTGTTGACTGCTGTTGAACATTGGTGGAGGAAAGTTGACATTGGTAATGAAATTGGTACTGAAACCATTGCATGTCAAAGACTCAACTATGAATGATTTTGTAAACCATGATGCTTTATTAAAAAAAATAGAAAGAGAACAATAAAAAGAAAAGAAAATATCAGAGCTCAGCTGGAAAGAAAAATCAATAGGCTGGGCTAAAAACATGCTTCACAGGCATACACAAACATCACACATGGTCTTTTGAGTACTGCCAGGAGCAACTCCTGAGCATAGAACTGGGAAAAGCTCTGAGCACCACCAGGTGTGACCCTCCCAAAAATCAAATAAAATAAAAAGCAAAGTCAATATCCCATTTTCTGAAGTACAGGGGTGTTGGGTTACTTATCCTACTCTAATCAATAATTGTATTCCACCATAGGGTGTGACCTGGTGATAGTATATTGGATTATTCCTTACTTGGTATTCTGCTCCCACCCTAGGTTGGTACCTGATTCTTGTCAATAAAAGCAAGGGTCTGAGGAAGGCTGAGGCTCATTCTTCAGTCTTCTTCCACTGAGCTGCACTCCATTTTAGGAGAACAAAGCTTTTGTAGTTTGAATTCCTTGCTTGAGCACTGGATTTCCTGAACCCATTCTTGTGCCTTTACACTGTGTGAATTATTTCCTGTGGATCTCTACAACTGGAACTGTTCCCCCTGACCTAATCGGACAGGGGAATGGGAACTGCCTTTCCTGTCTGGGAGCTCGATGGGAACCAAGCCTTAACCAATCTCCTAGAGAATATGACACTTCACATTACCTGAGAGCCATGAAAATACCACACACACATACACAAAGGGTTTTTGCTTTGTTTTATTTTGGCACAAGTTGACTATTTTAGGGAGATAGTACAGGAGTTGGGTGTCTACTTGAATGAGGCCAACCCAAGCTCAATCTCTGTCACCATATGATCCCAGCAATGCCCTAGAATGGCCTGAAGGCTCCTTGACCACTGTCAATGTGAGCTTGTTTGTTCCAAGCACCCCAAAATCCAGAATCTAAGCAACCCCACAACTTCAACCCTAGCACCTCAACCCCCAAGTCACTGAGCATAACTTGGGAATTTCAGTTCCAATAAAAAAAGACAAAAAAGGAATAGAACTGTGTGTCCATTTTTGGGAGGTAATGTCAGTGGCTCTCTCACCCTCAGGAGTGGTGCCAGCAAGGAGTGTGCAGGATCCAAACGCCGAAAGGAGCCCTTTGCCATGGACATGGCAGGGCTTCCCTCACTGTCCATGAAGAGGTGACAAGGAGGCCTGTGTTACAGGCCAGGAGACTAACAGCACTTCTTCAACCTGGGACCTCCAGTCCCAGGAAGACTTGACTCTTGTTACTTTTGGGTGAAGCAGCTGGTGCCCACATAGCAGCCCAGTTCTCTCTCCTGGGAAGGACAGTAGCTCCTATAGCTCATGCTGAAATTTCAGACTTGGCTGAAATCTGTCCAAGGAGACGTTCTTCTCCCCATTTTTCAGACAAGGAACCTAAGGCTGGGAGAGCTAGCCCCTTGCCCCATGCATACAGTCCTCCCTCTGCATGCTGCACCAGGCTCTCCATGCTGTCCCAGTCCTGCACGCAAGATTCTTTGTTGGGTTCAGTGTGGGCATTTCTGTACCAGGCTATCCCGGAAGCTGCTGCTTTGGTGCCCCTTCTACCCCCACTTACTGAGCTCATGGGCAGCTGAGGTTGTCCTGTAACCTCCAAATTAGCTGTGGAGACACTGAGGCTCAGCAGAGCCAGTCCTCTCTTAATTTCCCGTTCCCAGGCGAAAACAACTAACCTCTGTGGCCAGCTGCGCCACTTGCATATTCCCAGCTGGTTTTCTGTTACTCACCATGGTGGCTACTGCATTGCCATATGCTCTAGGGAGCATTGAGTGTCTCTATATCAAATGGGTCCAGAACTAATTTTTTAGGGTCCTCTTTTCTTGGAGAGTGTCTCACCTCCCACCCATCCTAACAGCTTCCGGAAGGCGACGGGGTTTTAGTTCAGAACAATCTGGGAGCTGGAGGAAGGGGGGATGCAGTTGGATCTCCTCCCCCATCATCTTCTCCCCTTAATCCCTTACCCTTCCCCACAATCTCTGATCACCTTCACACTTTTGGGGGATGGACTCCTGAATAGTGTTCTGAGGCACAGGGTCCCTCACAGAAATTCTCAGCCAACTGAGCCAGTGGTTCAATGAGGCCTGAGAATGCAGTACTTCTCCGGTCCTACAATGTTAGGGATCCCCAGTGACTCTAACAGTGCTTGGAGGAGATTCCAGGGCCAAGCCCAGCAGTATTTGGGGAATCACATAGTGCCATGGATCTAAGCAGGGATGGCTGCATACAATTCCTTTGCTATATCTCTGGCCTCTTTCCATTTCTAATATGCTCTTGGTCATCTTCCATTTGAAGCTGACATCCACCAAACTCTTTTATTCCTGATGTGCATTGTTGGGTTTCAATTTATTTATTTCATGTCCATTTTCCTCTGCTAGGAAGAAGCTAGAGAATATTCCGGGCCAGAAACCAAGCACAGATGAGGTTGATTGGATGATTCATAGGGCGCGTTCACAGAAATAGAACCTAGCAAAGTTGTTGTTGTAAATATAAGTGTATTTGTGGGGCAATAAATGAGGGCGTGGGAGAAGATATTTGGTTTAGCTGGGAGGACCCATGCTATACCCCAGAAGCCCTGGTTTATGATTTCCATTGTCTACTTGCTCCTCTTTGACAAGGTTGTAGGCAAACAGTTACACACACCAGGATACACTAAGTAGCACTGGAGAGGTCACTGTTTTTCCTCTGTAACACACACAGATGTCCATGCAGGTGAGGGTGAGGGTATCTTCTGGGAAGAGACAGTGCCCAGATGTTACAAATGGGAGAAGTGTCTGAGATTCTCAGAGCTCTTCAGCTAGGTTACAAATGACAGTTTTACAGGGTCTTGGGAAGGGGCCTTGCAAGCCTAAGTAAGTACCTGGGTTTAATTCTAAATGTGATTGCCCAGTACTGCTGTATGTGATTTCCAATACCACAACCAAATGTGCAACTTCTGAGACACAGACAGCAGGGCAACCTCCCCACTCCACACTAACAACAGTAGTGGCAATAAGCGAATGGCTGCTGTACAGATCTGTTTTAAGTAAAGAATTGGAGAGTTACATTAGGTATGAAAGGGGTGGCCACAAAAATAGAGCTAAGATATAAATACCTGCAAACATGCAGTTCCCTCTGTCACCCTGCTTCAGGGACATGCAGTGACAGGAGTGACAGGACCCTCCCTTTGCCCTCTTTCACTCTCCTGATCAGGAAACACTGACCTGGACAGGAGGAGAGAGTGACCAGTCCAGACTTTGGCGTTTCCTCACTCTGAGTCCCATTAGTGGGTGATTCCATTTTCTCTGCTTGACAAGCCTTGAGCAGAGGGATAACAGAGATGACAAGGTTAAATCCATACATTGTTAAAAATAAATAAATAAATAAATAAATAAATAAATAAATAAATAAATAAATAAAATGCAGGGCTGGACCAATAGTACAGCATGTAGGGCACTTACCTTGAACACATCTTCACCCAAGTTTGATCCCTGGCCTCCCCTATGATTCCCTGAGCACTGCAGAGTGATTCCTGAGTACAGAGCCAGGAATAATCTCTGAGTATCTCCAACCATGGTCCAAAAGCAAAAAGATAGATAGATAGATAGATAGATAGATACATACATACATACATACATACATACATACATACATAAAAATAACATGCATAAGTGCAGGAGTTGATTCTTTTTTATCATGATCTCATAGGCCAAGAATCAAGCCCATTTTGGAAAGGTGCTACAAGAAATAATACAATGGGGCCGGAGAGATAGCACAGCGGCTTTTGCCTTGCAAGCAGCCGATCCAGGACCTAAGGTAGTTGGTTTGAATTCCGGTGTCCCATATGGTCCCCCTGTGCCTGCCAGGAGCTATTTCTGAGCAGATAGCCAGGAGTAAACCCTGAGCACCACCGGGTGTGGCCCAAAAACAAAAACAAAAAAAAGAAATAATACAAAACCACAGAGGTTTCTGTTTTGTTTGTGGATACATTCAGCAGTGTTCTTCGGGCTACTCCTGGGGATGGAGATTGAACCTGGAACTCCAAAGTATGTGCTCTAGCCCTTTATGCCCCAGGTATAAGGGTCAATAGTCAGAAAAGAGCATGAGATAAGATAAGAGTGGTTATTTCAAGTGAATTCCTCTTTCTTTAGAGAAAAAAATGGGTCTTAGCATAAAGTTTAGCTCCCCAGTGCTGACCAGGAAATTCCAGATTGATCAGTTTCAAATTCCACTTTGGGGAGAGGCTTAAATTGCAATTAGGTTTGGTCTTAAGTCTTGGTGGAGCTTGGCATCAATGACTCCATTTTGGGCCTTTTTCATATTTTAACAATAGACACGTACAATTTTATATACAGATATACACCAGGTATGATGTACTTACACATATATTCCTATGATAATTTAGGACGAGACATCTTCCCCATCTGGTTCAATCATTTACACATTCCTTATCCTACCTGAAACCTGTCTCGCATCAAGGACTCTAGTGAAAGTTAAGGGCATAAGTAAAATCCTGCTTGGAAGCCATGCATACTCAAATAGGGGAAAGAGACATGATTGATGACAGTAAGTTAAATGCAAAGAACTAAATTAATGGGTAATTTAGAAGAAAGAGGCAAGTACTCCTAGTGGGATAAAAAAAAAAAAGTCAGAAAAGGTTTCTCAGAAATAATTAGTAGCTGAGGAATGAATTAAGACCAGAGCAGGCCCTTTCCCTCTATGCCTGCTGCCTTTCACACCTGGCCATTTCCACTATGCAAATACTAACCCAGGACCTAAGGTGCCAGGCACTAACTTTCCCACCTTCAAGTTCTGATAGCAGTAGGGCATAGTCAAAGCACCTGGGGTGTAACCCTGCCCCTTTGTGCCTAGAGAAAAAGATTTGCAAAAATAAACATCCTGCTTGGGGTAGAGGGCACTTCTTAATCAGGGTTCTGAGCTCAGACACAGTGTAAGGCAAATTTAAGTCTACTCCATCTCTGGCCAGGTCAGTCTTGGACATGAGCTATGGCAGGAGTTCACATGAACCCCCCAGATCTCCTGTTAGAGTCAGTAAGACACCTGAGTGTTGTAAGTAGGTGCCTTGTTTTAAAGTGTTAATATAGCATGAAATGTGAGTGTATTAACCAATTCTCTCCTGAGCATTTCTAGGCAAGCCTCCTATGGAGTTCATTAGTCTGAACGAGAGAAGCCAGCAGTGTCTATTGTCTAAAGTGTGGCTAGACTGAAGATAGAGTCAATGTGAGAACAGGAGCAGGAATGCCCCAAGGTGGTCTGGAGGCAGAAGCCATCTCTGCTGCTCCTACTCCCCACTTCAGCCCACCTCTGAGCTCCCACCTTCCTCAGTGTCCTCTGTCATAGCCACTGTCTGTTTCTCTGCCAGGTGGCACTTCTTAGCAGGGACACCAAGAAGCCATAAGGAATCCACAAAAGGCCTGAGAAAGAAACCCCAGGCCCTTAGAGAGGATATGTGGAGGCCCGAGATGAGAAATGGGACTGAGGTTGACAACGTCCCTCTAATGTCCTCTAGTGGTATATATATCACACCCCTATCTCAGACCTTTGAAGGATCAATAACAGGGGTTGGGATGTAGGCAGGGCTGTGTAGACGTTGTATTATTGATCCTCATCCCACTCCCTGAGGTAGACATGATTTGCATCCCTTCCCCTTCCCCCAGAAAGGGAACTGAAACTCCATAAAATTCAATCACTGTCAAGGCCTGAAAGCCTGATGGTCAGGAGGAGAGGCAGGAATGAATCCCACATCTCTGGCTGAATTTCTGGATGAAATTGATGGCCACTCTTTCTATGGTTTCTGAAGGGTCATACGAACACTGAGCCACATAAAGAGCAGTTAGGAGGAGACCTAGTGGGGGGACAGGATGCCCTCTGCATACCCCCTGATATATTTAGAGCACAGGAAACAGGAAGTGGGGGCTTCTCACACAGGATCTGGCAGCATCATTGTGAGGGTGAGCTCCCTCTCAGGAAGAGGCAGATGAGGCTCATCTCCACAGAGAGGCAAGGCTGTCAGAAAGTGGAAGAAAGCCCTTTCTTGGCTCTATTCATTTGGCATTAACCAGCCTTAACCCAACTGTAAATGAAGTTCTTTGCCAAACCAGGTGTAACCAAGACGAAACTGAAGACCAGGCCAAACCCTGCCAATAGGAGGGGCTCATCACTGGTGGAGAGGCAGACAGGTGAGAAGCACTCCAATGAGGGAAGGGCCTACAGTCTGCACTTTAGTTTCGTGTGTGCTTCACCACTCTGGCCTGTGGAGTGATTTAAAACTGTCAACTTCAGTTTCTTCAGCAATAAAAATATGAATTCCAGGACCCACCTCTTTGTTTGTTGGGAAGATTAAACACAAGAGTGCCTGCTATGTTTAACTGGGGGAATGTTCCTGTTTTGCTTCTGAGCAAATGCCAAACCTCACAAGGTCTGCCAACTTAACCCCTTCCTCCTCAGCTCCCAGATTGTAAATCAAGCAAATGCATCTTTTGAACACCTGATTCAGTCAGTGAACAAAGGCTGACTGAAAACTCTAGGAGGTCATATGGAGATCAAGTCCTCAGCCCTCAGAGAAAGCCAGGAAATGCAGTGAACAAAATGCAAAGAGAACATGAAGATCCATAATGCATCCCCTGCTCTTCCTCTGGGCTTGTTCCAAGAGAGTGAGTTGTGGACATCAGGGTGACCAGTAGGACTGGAATAGAGACAGGATGCTCCCATAGAGGGAGGGAAGGCCTGCAGAATGTACCAGACTGATCAAGATTCACGTGAAATGAGGAACAACATGAGCAAGAGAAAACTAGTGTGCATCTTGTCAGGATATTTGGCCATAACCAGAGACCTGTAGGTCATCTAATACAGGATATGAGAACCCATGAGTTTCAGGCCCACCACAGAGTCCCAGCACACTACCTTGCTACTTCAGCTGTCCCCTTCTTCCATATCACTGAAGCCCCCTATTCCTGCAGCCTCTACCTGCACCTGTTCCCCTCATCTCTCTGCCAACACCAGAAGCCAGGCCAAGGCCTTCGAAGAACTATGGACTATGTGATGGCCCATGTCCACAGAGAACTCGTGAGAACCATGGCTCAAGGGCCAAGGAAGTGCCCATGGATTGGCCAGTCAGACCATCTCAGTGTTTTACCTGCCAACAAAACTAGAAAAAGCAAATAAACACTCCCAGTCTGCCCCAACAGGGAACAAACGAGGCAGTTATGAGAAGATGGGGTGTGTCTCTCTGCTCACAAAACAGTGGATGGGGGGGAGGGGGAACCTTCCCTTTGAAGGACACCACACACCTTGCTCAGTTTCCCTCAGGTGCTGTGTTGATGTCTTGGGCACATCTTCAGAAGTGATGCCAAAAGAGACCAGAGCTTTCAGCTAAAGCATGGAGGCTCAATGACCAGGAGCCCCTTATCTGTCTCCCTCCACCAGCATGTATCAAGCTTGTGCCTAAACCAATAAGGGAAGAAAGTTTAATTCCTGGCAGGAAATTTCTGTATGATTAGTCAGCACCATCAATCCTTGTTCTGCCCCTAACTAGCATGCTGACCTTGGGCAGGTCCACCTGTCTCCATCCCTATTAGCACCTGCAGCCTCTCTGTCCCTCTTCTGGACAACCTCATTCAGCTTCTAGCTGATCTCTCTCATGCCTCACTCCCATCACATTCCCCATATTCCCTTTCTGTTTAGAGAGCTCCTGAAGCTCTGAATCTGGTCTGCTTTCCTTGCTTTCAAATCTGCCCAACTCCCTCCTGTTCTCTAGATAAAAGCCAAACTCCTTTTACAAAGGAATTTACAAAGATGCACACTGACCCAAGCTTTCCCTCCAGAAGCCAATCTCTCCTTTCGCATCCAAGGCCTATGTCCCAGCCACATTGAACTGCAGATTTCTATGTGATACTCACAGTGGCCCACACTTGCCAAGCACCTCTTGAGCACCCTGAGCATCTCTGAGGTAACAGACACTGTTGGCAAGAATTCTCATTAACATCTTGAGTCCTGCCCAGGCTCCCAGAGAATAACTATGCTGCTCTTTGCCCCAGAAATGAGAACACAGAGAAGCATGTTCAGATTCTCCCATAGAACCTAGTCAAACTAAATGATCAAGTTCCTTGTTCCCTCACCCCTTCTCCCAAGAGTCTTTGGCCACGGGGTTCTCTGCCCAGGACACTACTTCCTCTCTCCTCCTTTCTTGTCTCCCTTCTATCATCTTTAGGCTGACTCTTAATCTTAATCCCAGAGTCCATCTCAATGAGTCCCCTACTCTAATTTCTCCCCTCAATTCCAGTTCGTCTCCAATGATGTCTCCCCATAAAGCCCCCAATGTTGTTTCCTCCCAGACCAAATGGGAGTTTGCACTGTGACTCACCAGAATATGGTAGATGTAATGTAATGTAATGTAATGCTGAGTAATTTCTAGGGCCTAGTCACCAAATGCCTTGCCCCTTCCACTCCCACCTCTTAAAACTCTCACCCTAGGTCAAATCAAATTGGAAGTCAGAAGTTCTTCATGCTGTGAGAAAGCTACAAGTCACATGGAAACCTAGGTGGAGACAGAACTTTGCCCAGCATATTCTCAGTTATTCCGTCCATTCCTTGTCATAAAGAACTGACATAAAGAACCATCTTGAATGTCCAGTTTGAGCCTTCAGATAACTTTAGCCTTGGCCAATAGCTAACTGCAATCAAAGGAGAGAAGTTCCCTAGAGGAATCCACATATCAAACCTCCCTTGAGGAATCTATATGTCAAACCACCATTCTGTAATTTGTTTTAAAACTATCCTTATGAGTGTGGTTTTACTGTGCTAGTATCTATAATGGGACATACAGTCATTATGCAAACATCACAGCATGTAATTAAGCAAATCTATATGGTGTAGATACTATGACACCTACACTTTGTGGTATAGTTTATTGGAGTCACACTTGTATGAACGGTAAATAGCAACCAAAGCATTAAATGCCATGTAACTGTAATAGAAAGTCCGAGCAGGGAGAGGGGCAAGATAATGGTAACAATAGATCATGTCTAACTTCATGGGAATTTTAGTCTAATGATCAAAGATGATCAAGTCAATAGCAAGTATAACACAATGTAATGGCTTTAGATGGGAAAGGGCTAGAGAAGGATGGTCCACTCCTCAGCATACCCATCCTGGACATCTAAAGCAAAACAAAACAAAACAAAACAAAACAAAACAAAGAAAAACAAAAAACAGTGAAATGTGACTAAATAAAGCAGAAATTTTCCTATGGAGTGTTTCATGCCTGACCCTGCAGTACCCTCTTAAGTAGCTTAAGAAAAGGTTCTCAACCCCTTTGAATATCAGATTCATTGCCTATAAAATAAGGGTTGTAATGCTTAATTTGGAAGATGGTCAAAATACTTCAATTAAGTACCATCATTAGTGCTTATCCCATAGCCTACTATATAATAACAGTCTATCTAAAACTTGTATGTCTCATGAAATCTAATAGTTATAAGTAAAAATAGAAAAAAATATGGTACAGCAATAACCTGACTTGTCAAAGATTCCATCACAGTAACACATCGAACATCCCCTCTGGCCCTGGCAGATCTTTGTGTGGTCTGTTTTATGACTAAACTATTCATTGAATTGAATGCCCTGATCTCTAGAAGATGAGAAAAGGGTGCTATTCCTCTTACTCTAAGCAGAAGACTGGTCCAGCCACTCTCCGCTTGTCCTCACATCACTTGCAGATCCAGAGCCTAGGAGAAGAGCTGCTCTTGCAGAATAAAGGGAAGGAATGAATGAACAGAACTTTGCTAGCATTACTCACCAGATGTGAGCATAGTACCTCATTTCACTCCTAATCCCTCTTGGAAGAGGCCCCAGAGGGATTTGAGTTTAATTTTGGAGGTGTTACCCACACCCATTGTTGTTTAGAGCTTACTCCTGTGCTCAGGAATTACTCATGGCAATGCCTGGGACTATATGCAATGCCAGTGATTGAACCCAGGTTGGCTGCCTACAAGGCAAACTTCCTACTTTCTTTGGCTCCAAATTTTAAGTTTTTTTGTACAATTATTTTTATTTTAGTTTAACCTGGCCACAATAGCTTTAACTTTTATATTTTGATGTACAAAGTTTATGTACCTTCATTCTAATCAAAGTACTCATTTCTAGTCCATCACTTCCTCTGACTGCTTGGTAATCTCAGTTCTGTAACCCAATGGTATGTTATCATCCCATCTTGTCTATTCCCGTTTTCCTTCTCTGTATTCTCATGTGGAATTTGTCCTTCTTCTGACTTATTCTGATTTATCTGATGTCCTCCTGTTCCATCCACATCGCCCCAAACTGCAATATTTCATATTTTTTGTAGATGTGTAATACGCCATTTTGTATGTATGCCATAGCTTTTTAACTCAATCATGTACCACTGGACAGTTGGGTTGTTTCCATATCCTGTCTATTGTGCTAAATGTGATAATTAACATAGATGTACATATGGTTTTTTGGGTTATTTTAGTTTTTACTTCTAGGAGAAGATGTCAAGAAATGGAATCACAGGTCATATAGAAGTTCTATGCTTACTTTTCTGAACATACTATATTGTTTTCCTTAAAGGATGACCCACCAATAATGCATGATGATTCCTTTTTCACCACATCTGTGCCAAAGCTTGATGTGATTTGGATTTGATGTAATGCCGTCATCTGCACTTTATCATTTGACAGTGTACAATTTTATGTGTAATACACACCCAGGATTAATCTTTTCAGAGAGGAAATAGCATGATTTGATTTCACTGGCCAGAAAGACTCCCAGTGCCACGTAGTTTATCTCCGAATCATTACATAAATATGTGACTAACCTTTGAAAGGTAAGATAAGCTGGCGAATGCATAACACAGAGATAACTGTCTAGAGACAGAGCAGACTGAACATATACTTAAGGATCTCTTCCAGATCTTATTATGAGCAGGATGGCAGCATCCTACTGGAGATTAAGCACCTGAAACCATGCCCACAAATGCAGTCCCCATGTCTGTGTTATGCCAGCTCACTCTATTCTCAAAGGATATATAAAAAGCCATGAAAAATTATGAGTACACCAGCAGTGCAACTGAAAATGGCAATCTCAGGAGGAGAGGGTGAGCCAAATTTCCCACCCTGCCAAAGCCACGCCGACTGCTCTCATCACCCACAAATTCTGCTCCAGCAATGCCCCAGCTACACCACTCATCTACAGCTCACTGAAAAGACACCAATATGACCAAAACTCCAGGTATGCCAGTATTTGGACTAACATTACCACGAGTTTTTTTTTTTAAGTGTGGGCATCCTCTCCCAAAAGAAGTAACAGAATGATCAACTAGCAACAAGAGTTTACTAAACCTTTAACAATGACTAGACTTCGTTGCAAATTATAATAATTTTCCCAAATTTTCTTGTTGTTGTCTACTTTTTCTTTTTTCTTCTTCTTTTTTTGTTTTTAAAATAATTTTGTTCTTACCTGTAAACAAATATATTATGATCACCATCTAGACCCCTAAGCTATACCCATGTTTTGGTTGAGCTGCTGCCACAGGTTATTAGAAGTAGCAGGGGGGCCCGGAGAGATAGCACAGCGGTGCTTGCCTTGCAAGCAGCCGATCCAGAACCTAAGGTGGCTGGTTAGAATCTCGGTGTCCCATATGATCCCCCGTGCCTGCCAGGAGCTATTTCTGAGCAGACAGCCAGGAGTAACCCCTGAGCATCGCTGGGTGTGGCCCAAAAACCAAAAAACAACAACAACAAAAAGAAGAAGTAGCAGGAGAAAAATCTGAACAATTGTGGGTGGAGGCAATCTAAGAGAGCAGTTTCCTGTCTCTAGGGGTCCTCATCTGAATGGCTGTGACTTCAAATGTGTTTGGGAGGCTGGTCAAACTCAACAGACAATGGACCGTATTTGCAGGTATATGGACATGCCGTGAGGAGAGGCCTTCAACTAGTTTACATAATGGATCACCTACAAGTGGCTTCAGTAATTCCTTGAACCTCTCCAATTACCTCCCCAACTCTTTTCTAACTTTGAGCACCTCCATGTTCTAGATTCTCTGTAGGGTCTTAGTCTTTGCCTCCTCCCACATTCACTAGATGCCTGTGATGAGTGAGGCACTTTATTAGGAACTGAAATTGCAATAAGAATAGCCTCTTGGGGCCGGGCGGTGGCGCTGGAGGTAAGGTGCCTGCCTTGCCTGCGCTAGCCTAGGACGGACCGCGGTTCGATCCCCCGGCGTCCCATATGGTCCCCCAAGCCAGGAGCGACTTCTGAGCGCATAGCCAGGAGTAACCCCTGAGCGTCACCGGGTGTGGCCCAAAAACCAAAAAAAAAAAAAAAAAAAAAAAAAAAAGAATAGCCTCTTATTCTTGTGCACCTCACCCACTGAGAAGTTAGCAGTAGACAAGAGTGAAGCTGAGACCAGACTCACAAGGCACATAGAGACCCTCTTAGACTAGGAGGGTCTGATCTGGTCATATGTGGGAGGCAAAGCTTTCTGGAAGAAGCATGAGTTTGAGTAGGGATCAAAAGAATTAGCAACCATTGCACAGGAAACAGGAGCAGAAGCAGATAGTAGTGCATGAAAATGGCATATGAAAAGGCCCTAAGGCAGAGATGGTGCTTAGGGAGTCATTGGGTGTCAGAGGCTAAGTCAAAGAATCACCAGAGGGTTCAGGATGGATGGGCAGAGCTTTGTATACCACCAGAAGTGGAATTAGTCTCTTCTCAAAGAGCAGGAGAAAGACATAAAGGGTGACTGGCCTGTTTTCCTGGAAGGTAACATGCTCCCCTAAAGTAGGACTCTAGAAAGAAGCCAAGTGTGGGATTGGGGAGATAGCACAGCAGTAGGGCAATTTGCCTTGCATGCAGCTGACCCAAGACAGACCTGGGTTCAATTCCCAGCATCCCATATGGTCCCCCAAGCCTGCCAGGAGCGATTTTTGAGCGCAGAGCTGGGAGTAACCCCTGAGCTTCGTCGATGGGTGTGACACACCCCCCACTCCCAAAAAAGGAAAGAAGCTGAGTAGCTGAGTAATTGAGTGTTCTCTCTTTTTTTTTTTTTGTTTTTGTTTTTGTTTTTGTTTTTGGGCCACACCCAGCGATGCTCAGGGGTTACTCCTGGCTGTCTGCTCAGAAATAGCTCCTGGCAGGCACGGGGGACCATATGGGACACCGGGATTCGAACCAACCACCTTTGGTCCTGGATCGGCTGCTTGCAAGGCAAGCACCACTGTGCTATCTCTCCGGGCCCATGTTCTCTCTTCTGATTGCATTTATTTTACTTTTTCTGATCCTCCTTTCTCAGTTTTCCTGAGGAAGCCTTTAGCTTCCACTTCTGTAAAGGAAGCTGCTGTTGGTAGCAAAGCTTTAGGAACTTTTGTGCAAATTAAATTCCACACACAATGCACTTAGGAAAGTATCTGACACATATCATGAACTCAGAAATGATACCACTGTTATTTTGTTATTTCAGCCAGCCTTTGAATAACATGACTGATTGTAGTTTTATTATCTTATTGATGAGAAATTTAAAAAAAAAAAAACAATCCCAATCAATGTTTTCTCAAGACTTGCTCTCATTATACCCCGTTTTGCTTAAAATCAGTTTCTACAAACCTATCCCAGGACTTATCATGACATCTTAAGTATTAGATGATCAAATAAATTGTTCCTGATTGCTTATGGTCTAAAACTAAAACTCCATTAATTTTCTTGTATCTATCTTTAATTATGCACTTGACTTTTTGCCTTCTTTTGTTTGTTTTTGGGCCATACCTGGTGATACTCCGGGTTTACACCTAGCTCTGTACTCAGAAATTATTCCTGATAGTGCTAGGGGCATCATATGAGATACCAGGATCAAGCTCTGATTAGCCATGTGCAAGGCCAATGCCCTACCCCCTGTACTATCTCTCCAAACCTAGATTTCTCTGAATAAGAAAGTATCTGAGGGGACGAAGAGATAGCATGGAGGTGGGGCTATTGCCTTGCATGCAGAAGGATGGTGGTTCGAATCCCAGCATCCCAGATGATCCCAAGAGCCTGCCAGGAGTGATTTCTGAGCATAGAGCCAGAAGTAACCCCTGAGAGCTGCTGTGTGTGACCCAAAAACCAAAAGAGAGAGAGAGAGAGAGGGAGGGAGGGAGGGAGGAAGGAAGGAAGGAAGGAAGGAAGGAAGGAAGGAAGGAAGGAAGGAAGGAAGGAAGGAGAAGGAAGGAAGGAAGGAAGGAAGGAAGGAAGGAAGGAAGGAAGGAAGGAAGGAAGGAAGGAAGGAAGGAAGGAAGGAAGGAAGGAAGGAAGGAAGGAAGGAAGGAAGGAAGGAGGGAGGGAAGGAGGGAGGGAGGGAGGAAGGAAGAAAGAAAGAGAGAAAGAGAAAGAAAGAAAGAAAGAAAGAAAGAAAGAGAGAGAGAGAGAGAAAGAAAGAAAGAAAGAAAGAAAGAAAGAAAGAAAGAAAGAAAGAAAGAAAGAAAGAAAGAAAGAAAGAAAGAAAGAAAGAAAGAAAGAAAGAAAGAAAGAAAGAAAGAAAGAACCTAAAATATTGTCAACGATATGTAAGCCACTATGATCAAAATAAAAATTATGTTAAAAAGAAAGAAAGAAAGAAAGAAAGAAAGAAAGAAAGAAAGAAAGAAAGAAAGAAAGAAAGAAAGAAAGAAAGAAAGAAAGAAAGAAAGAAAGAAAGAAAGAAAGAAAGAAAGAAAGAGGATCTGAAAACAAAAACTGTAGAACTTCATCCTCTAACATGTTGTTGACCTATTTTTTAGTTGACTATTTCTTTGGAATTTGATCTGTACCCAAATCCATTTATTCTGAAAGCTCACGAGCACAGGGAAGAATGGGCTGATGAGATGAGGTGTTTAGACTCAGAACTTCCTATATAGAGAGCAGAAACCAGGATTCACTTAGAAACTTCTCAAATCAGTACAGGGATGTAAGCCAATGGAAGAAATCAGGATTTGCATGTGTGGAGTCCTGAATTCCATCCTTAGAACAGCTCACAGCAACTAACTAAACAAATAAATCAAAAGAAGCAAAAACAATAAATACATAAAGAAAATAGGTGTGACAAAAGTTGGAGAAAGAAGTGATAAATATTCTAAATTGTAATAATTCTGGGTCACTGGAGAGCACAGCAGGTACAGCAATTGCCATCCCCATGCCCAATCCAAAATTGACTCTGGATTGACCCATATGGTCCCCTCACTGCAAGGAGTGATCCCTGAGCACAGAGCCAGAAATAATCCCTGAGCACTACTAGGAGTATCTCCAAAAATAAAATAAAGAGGAATCATGTTGTCAGAGATAGTACAAGGTTAGAGTGCATGACAGACATGCAGCTAACCCTGATTCAATCCTCAGCATCACCAAGTGTAGCTCTCTGCACCACGGAGCTTAAACAATCATGCATCCCTGGCCCAGTTTAGAGAATCACTAGCAATACCCAAGGTCTCCTGAGTACCATTTGTGAGGTCTGAAATATAAATAGATCAAAAAAACTAGGTCATAGTGACGGTTGCATGTGTGTGAAAACACATCAAAGTGTACAATTAAAACCACAAGACTTTTATGCTACAGTAATGGTATCTAGTATCTTACTTTGGGGGGTGGGTGCTAGAAATGGAACCCAGATCTTCCTATACACAAAGCATTTCTTTTACCTCTGAGCTACACCCAAGGTCCATACACATCTTTTTAATTAAAAGATTTAAAAAAAAAAAAAAGCACAACTTTGATGTCCAGAGAGTTGGGTTGAATAGGTTGGAAGGTGGGGTTGGAAAGGAAGGATCTGGCATGGAGCCTAAATTAGCAGAGGATCTTGACTGTGCCAGCCCACAACCCACAAAAATGTCACTGCCCTGGAGAGGTGGGAAGTGAATTCTAAAACTAAACAAGACACCCCTTGGGTGACACTAGCTTTCTTGCTTTTCATGCTCTTCGATCTAGCCATGGTCATAGTGCCCAAAATAGGAAAGTATTTGCAGCTTCACCTTCTCTTGCTTTCTAGGGTGCATTCTCTGAAGACTAGAACTGTAGTTCTCCCTCAAGCCTCTCATCCAAGGACTCATTCTTAAGAAAAGCAGTTTTGGGCCCAGAGAGCACAGCGGCGTTTGCCTTGCAAGCAGCCGATCCAGGACCAAAGGTGGTTGGTTCGAATCCCGGTGTCCCATATGGTCCCCAGTGCCTGCCAGGAGCTATTTCTGAGCAAACAGCCAGGAGTAACCCCTGAGCAATGCTGGGTGTGGCCCAAAAACCCAAAAAAAGACAGTTTTTCTCCCATGTACTTTCTTGGATGGCATCATGTGCTTACGGATGTTAATAAGGCCTTTGGGTTCTTATAAAGTCCCCAAATCAAGGCTTCTGCCTTGTAGCCTTTAGTATTTTACATAAACAAGAAAGCCCACCTAAAGGCCACCTAAAACCCATATAAAGGCCTGGGAACTTGGCCTGATCTCCCACAACTGAATCCTTCCAAGTAGCTATTCCACAATCTTCCCTTCTTTTATTTATTTTTTTTTTGTTTTTGTTTTTGGGCCACACCCATTTGACGCTCAGGGGTTACTCCTGGCTATGCGCTCAGAAATCACTCCTGGTTTGGGGGGGACCATATGGGATGCCGGGGAATCGAACCACGGTCCTTCCTTGGCTAGCGCTTGCAAGGCAGACACTTTACCTCTAGCGCCACCTCGCCAGCCCCAATCTTCCCTTCTTAAGGAAAAATAGCTCCAGCAAGTTATCTTTCTCCAGCAGCTGCAATTTCCAAAAATGATGCAGACACTTGTACCTTCTCATTCACATACATCACCCTTTTGATCAACATAAGGCTTCCCATTTCCTTTCCCTCTCCCCAGAAACAACAGTCAGTTCAGCGCTGCAGTGTGTCTTTCCTATTCTTTCTACACAGTAAATCCCCATGGTAGATAGAAAACCTCAGGGGCCTGGTTTTCAATGCCACAGCAGCTTTTCTGTGACCTATATAGGCCTAGTAAGTTTGCTCCTCTCAAAGGCAGATCTGGAGCAGCTTCTGCCACTACCTTTTTCTTTACGACATTGCTGTGGTAGCCAGGAAAGGTCTGGCAGTGCTCCACTTCTGTCACCATCATCACTGCCCTTTCCTGTCCAGCTCTAACATTCAGCAAGATACAGTCAACACATGAAAATAGGTTTCATTTCTAGGCACCACTGATCCTCTGGGAAAAAAAAAGACATTAGAAAATAAATTGATTTATTACAATATTAAAAAGAATAAAATGAATTAAAAATCCACCAAGGAGATAGAGGACTTGTACAGTGATAATGCTGTAAGGTTACTGGAAAAAAATTTTGTTTGTTTTGTTTGTTTTGGGGCCACACCTGGTGACTCTCAGGGGTTACTCCTGGCTATGTTCTCAGAAATCGATCCTGGCTTCAGGGACTATATGGGACTCCTGGGACTGAACCGAGATCCATCGTGGGTCTGTTGCGGGCAAGGTAAATACCCTATCGCTGTGCTATTGCTCCAGCCCCATGGAAGAAATTTTTTAAAAATATAAATAAACACAAAATCACTTCATATTCATGAACTAAAATACTTCATACTGTTAGCATCAAAACATTTGGGTACAAAGAGAACCTCAACCCCAATGCAATTCTTTTTTTTTTTTTTTGGTTTTTGGGTCACACCCGGCAGTGCTCAGGGGTTATTTCTGGCTCCAGGCTCAGAAATTGCTCCTGGCAGGCACAGGGGACCATATGGGGCGCCGGGATTTGAACTGATGACCTCCTGCATGAAAGGCAAATGCCTTACCTCCATGCTGTCTCTCCGGCCCCCCCAATGCAATTCTTGTCAAAACTTCAATGACATTTTTGGCAGATATAGAAAAACTCATGCTAAAATTTATTTTTAAAATTTTCTTTTCATTTAAAGAAAATGCATCACATAGTTCACATAACTTATATAACACATTTGTTTCAAGAAGATGGAAAGCCAAGTTATTAAAATATAAAGAAAATAAAAAGAAAAACTAAAAGAATAAAATGGAAGAGAAGAAAACAGCAAAAGTTCAGTAGTAAGTATATTTGTGAAAAATTATTGTATCTCCAATAGTCATTAATACAATAGCAGAAGGTTTAGTAAACTTTTTTTTTAAGATAAGAGATAGAAAAATACAATAAAGGGGCCGGAGAGATAGCACAGCGGTAAGGCGTTTGCCTTACATGTGGAAGGTCGCTGGTTCAAATCCCGGCATCCCATATGGTCCCCCGAGCCTGCCAGGGGTGATTTCTGAGCATAAAGCCAGGAATAACCCCTGAGCATTGCCAGGTGTGACCCAAAAACCAAAAAAAAAAAAAAAAAAAAAGAAAAATACAATAAAAAGGTGTGTATATGGCAGTTGTTGTTTGCATAGGCACAGCAAAATATGGGAGAAATAGAAAGGAAAAAACCTTTGGCCTAAAAACAGGGAGACCTTATCCATGAAGTATTCTAGCATAAGACCAACTCCAGGCTCCAGGCATACTAGGCTGTCCAACCCCAAAGTCTTTCTCTGTAGTCCCAGTACAAGCTCTTCATAATCACTGATGTCGCTGTCAGGTTTCTGTAGTTCAAGATCCTGATATCTGCACAGACCCTATGTCGCAGTCCAGGTGACGTGTAGCATCTTCTGGTTTCATTTCACCATTGGGTGGCAAAGCAAAAAACTCTGCTCTAAAAGCAGGTTGTTGCTGCTACCAAGTTGTCAGTGTCATATGAACACTCTCTGGCATAAGTTGATGCCAGGACAGCAGTAGGGCCTTCCCTGGTAGTTTGATTTTTGGTGATGGTGTAGAAAACCATGGTTTTTTCCATAGATGAAATCCAAAGTTCAGAGGTGAATGGTCAATGTCTGATCTTCTGAAGTCTAAGCCAAGTCACTATTATACTAAAATTTAGAGGCAAGTTCGAAGAACCTCAAACAGTTCAAAAATGTGGTATTACCATAAAGCATATAGACTAAGGGTATAGAAATATGTGTCCAGAGATAAATCCTGAGAAATACTGTTGAATGTTTTTAACATGGATGTCCACATCATTCAAAGGGAAAAAGACAGTTTTATTGACAAATAGTACTAGAAAAACTGGATCTCCCCATACTAAAAAAAAAAATGTAGGGGCCGGGGCCGGGCGGTGGTGCTGGAGGTAAGGTGCCTGCCTTGCCTGCGCTAGCCTAGGACGGACCGCGGTTCGATCCCCCGGCGTCCCATATGGTCCCCCAAGAAGCCAGGAGCAACTTCTGAGCGCATAGCCAGGAGTAACCCCTGAGCGTCACAGGGTGTGGCCCAAAAACCAAAAAAAAAAAAAAAAAATGTAGGGGCCCGCAGAGATAGCACAGTGGTGTTTGCCTTGCAAGCAGCCGATCCAGGACCAAAGGTGGTTGGTTCGAATCCCGGTGTCCCATATGGTCCCCCGTGCCTGCCAGGAGCTATTTCTGAGCAGAGAGCCAGGAGTAACCCCTGAGCAATGCCAGGTGTGGCCCAAAAACAAAAACAAAAAAAAAAAAAAAAGAAATGTAGTCAAAATCCTTACAGAATATAATACATAGAAATTAACTAAAAGTGTGAAAGAACCTAAACATGAGAGTTAAAATAATAAAACTTCTTAAGAAATAATAGGACAGGGCCGGAGAGATAGTGCAGCGGGAGGGCATTTGCCTTGCAAGCAGCCAATCCAGGACTAATGGTGATTCGAATCCTGCCGTCCCATATGGTCCCCGTGCCTGCCAGGAGCTATTTCTGAGCACAGAGCAAGGAGTAACCCTGAGCGCTGCCAGGTGTGACCCAAAATCCAAAAAGAAAAAGAAAAAAATAAATAACAAGACAAAATTTTGAATTTTGAAATGATATCTAGAATATGACACCAAAAGCATAGGAAACAAAAGAAAATATAAGCAGAATAGGCTTTATCATAAAAATTAAAATATTTTGGTTTATCATAAGACACTATCAACAGTAAAAAGTAAATAATGACATATTCAGTAGTTTCATTCATAATTGTCAAAACTTCAGTAGATAAATAAGTAAATGTTTATGGTCCAAAGTATGGTCCAGTGAGCCAGACAAAGGAATTATTAGCACTAAAAAAAAATGAGCTGTCAGTGCTTGCACACAATCGAACCCAATTCAATCCACAGCATCCCATATGATCCCGTGAGCACCAACAGGAGTGAACCCTGAACATCATTGGATGTGACCCAAGAAGTAGAAGAAAATAAAAACTATTAATGCAATGATATGACATTATGAAAAGCACAAAACTATGCAGACACTAGAACAATAAGTAATTGCAGGTTTAGGGTTCAGAACTCAGAATATTCTTAAGGCAGTATGGTGCTCTATGGTACTATATAGTAGATATATTTGTCCCCTAGAATATTCAGCATAAAGTGTGTCCCCTGCTTTGGGTGAATGACTGTGAATGGATATATCCTCTGGAGGGAGTATTAAGGATAGGAGGTTGGGTATGGCAAGGGGGCATATGGGAATTCTCTTTTCAATTTTGCTGTGAACCTAAAATTACTCTTTATAAGCCAAGATTTGGGGCCAGACTAATAGCACAGTGGGTAGGGTGCTTGCCTTGATTATACTATCAAGGGTTCAATCCCCAGTACTTCATATGGTCCTTCAAGTCCACCAGGAATGACCCTTGAGTGCTGCCCAAAAAATAAAGTAACACTAAAAAGTCTTATTTAAAAACAAACAAAAGCCTGGTAAAGCATATGTGATATCTAGAGTTCCAATAATAAATTAATTGAATCATAAGTCTTTAAAACAACCATAATTCTGGCTGAAGAGACAGTACAACAGGTAGGGCAATTAAGTTGCCCACCAAGATTCTATCCCCCAAATCCCATATGGGTCCTCTTAGCCCCACCAGGAGTGATACTTGAGCACAGAGCCAGAGAAAACAAAAATCAAAATAAAAGACCATAAGTCAACATCAGATGTTTGTTTAAAAATGAATTTCCGAATAAAATGAAATTTGAAAGGTCTGTTGTCCACTTCTCTAGGCCAGGAGCCCGAAACTTTCCCCATAGAACACTCCATTAACATAATAGCTTTGCCATTCTCTCATCAATGTATGTAGTTATTATAAACGTTAATCTAGAACATAAATATTTAGTTTCACTATAACTTGAAGAACATTAATTTTATAATGTTATCAATGCCTTCACTACCTGAGGAAGCAGATACAAAAATAGAAATATGAGGTAATACAAATGATAGTTCTGGAATCTTCTTTCCACACCTCCACACACTGGCTCATGCTCTTTTAGGGCCCCCAGAGGAAAAATGAACCGGATACAAGTCAATGGCTGGTGAATGACTCGGGGCAGCTGGAGGGAGGGTGGAAAGGACAGGAAATGACTGCACTGCTCAATTCCATAAAACTCAGGCACAAGCCCTGAATCCAAACTCTTACCCTCCCTTTCCCCTTTCCCTCAGTCCTTGAATCCCACCCATAAGATCAGCTCAGAGCGGGGTGCTCTTCTCTTCTTTTCCCAAACATCACTCCCTCCAACACCACTCCCTTGAACTGAAATGACTTTTTGCCTCTTTCCAGGTTTTCTGTGCGATTCCCACATCTGTAGAGTTCCCTCTCTTGCCTCCTGAGGTATAGCAGTAGGCCTGGGAAGGGCCACGATGGACATTTATTAAGGAAATCTTTCACCACATATTTTTGTCCTCCAGTGCTTCCCATCGCTCTTCACAAAGAAAATAGACTTCAGTCCCGAAAAGGAAGACTTCTGGTCTTAGGTGGGGATTCCAAGCAACATCCTTTGAGAACCTTATGACAAGCTGGACAGACAAGGTTGCCTTAGCATGAATCATTAGCTCTCCACTCACCACAAAAAATGCTCACTTGGCAGCAGAAAATCTTCCCCACCAATAAACACGCAATTACTTCTCACATATCTCCTACATAAACACAGTGACCGCCCTTACATCTATCTCACTGGCCTTCCTTAGGACTCTTTAAGAGAAAAAGAACTATCTAGAGAATGGCCATGGTACTTTTATGACCAAAATTCAGAATTTGTATACTTTCATATGAATATTTTAGTAGATTTCAACTGGCCAGTGTCAACTGACTTTCTAGAGTCAATGAAATGGAGCCATAGTGGACAGGGGCATCTCACCCAGTCCACTCTCTGGACAATAGAAACCACAGACCCATAAGCTAGGACCACCCCAACCCCACTTCAGCTTTAGATGAATTTTGGAGACTGTGAGATCCAGAAAAGGAATGAATGGGACTTGTTCCTTAAATCTCATTAACAAGCCTTTTTACCTGTTTCTTCACCAGTGCCTCTATTGCTTCCCTGTATGAAACCAGATGAGTCACAGACCAGGGCCAACACAGCCTCAGGCCTCGGTCCACAGGACTGTCACACGTGCTCTGGAAGCCAGGCTCCTGTGAATCTCCTCCTGGCCCCCAGTGTCTGGATCCACCCAGAAAGCATAACAAGGATGTTGGTCAACAGTTGGCACCAACTTCATAGCCTGCGTTAAAGAGGGTTTCTAAGATGTCAAACTCTGAGCTAGAGTGACTGTGGAGAAAAGAATCAACCCTGAAACCTGAAACTCAGGAGAGTGCAGAACTCTGAGCAAGCTCTAGAATGCCTGATCACCCTGCCTAAGGGCTCTGGCAACTCTTGTGCAAGCAGAAGGAGAGTCCCCACAACTCTCCATCACTCAGCAGTGCTTAGTGACAGAAAGACGCTAAGTGGTTCATCAGCTACCCAGCATGAGCCACTTCGGAACAGTGCATCCCAAGATGAGAAGAAGACAAGGGAAGGGCAAAGGCATGGAGCTAAGATCCCTAAATTACAGGCCTGCCTTGTACAAAAGTTAGGGAAGAGCATAGAGACAGAGAATGAGGACTTAAAATACCCAGAATGGCAGACTTTGGCCAAGAACTAAGCACTGGTAAGCTGAAAAGCAGTGATGCTGATGTGAACTGTGAAGATCAAAAAGTCACTGTCTCTCCCCGTACCTGGCCTTGAGGCAACCTCTCCCAGTCCTCAGCTGGGTCAAGGGAAGAGATTTTCAAGGACTGCCAAAGGCAGTTCTCACACCCATGACCCCTGGCCCTGAGTCACTGTGGGCCAAACAGGACACAAAGCACCCTTTTAACCAGTCCTGGAGCCCCAGTTTAGCTCACCCTGAATCAAGTCCTCCTCCATCAGAGGATCCTTCCCGCTCTCTGCCACCTGCCGGTGAAGATGAGAATAGCCTTGCTATAGTCTGGATGTGCATTACCTCCTTGTAGGAGGAAAGCAACTTTCTGAGGATGGTCCAAATCCCTCAGTCAATAAGCATTTGGGGAAGATGAAACTGCACATACCATATAATCTTAAGAACTATGCTAATAGTATAGCAGAGAACTGGGATCAATCTTGGTGCCCATTTGGCGGGGGTGGGAGTTTGGTAACACGCAGAGATGCTCAGGCTCACTCCTGCCTTTCTGCTCACAGAACCCTATGTGGCGCAGTGATCCAAACAGGGTCAGGCAGGTGTAAAGCAAGAGCCTAAACCCTCTACTATATCTCTGGCCTTCACTTCCACTTTTTTCTTAGTCTCTTACCAGTTGTTCGACTAGAACAAGCTATTTAATGAGACTTTCCATCCAGAGTAAATAATAATCACACCACAATAATGGCAATTGTGGTAAGTCTCAAGAGTTCATTTAAATTGCAATTTCTGGGGGCCAGAAAGATAGCACAGCGTTAGGGCATTTGCCTTGCATGTGGCCAACCCAGGATCGAGAGTGGTTCGATTCCCAGCATCCCATTTGGTCCCCCAAGCCTGCCAGGAGCGATTTCTGAGTGCAGAGCAAGGAGTAACCCCTGAGCGTCACCGAGTGTGACCCAAAAACCACATAAATAAATTGAAAAATCTGTAGAATTGATGCCCTGAAGGTTCATTCAATTAAGAAGATAAACTAGGGCCCGGAGAGATAGCACAGCGGCGTTTGCCTTGCAAGCAGCCGATCCAGGACCAAAGGTAGTTGGTTCGAATCCCCGTGTCCCACATGGTCCCCCGTGCCTGCCAGGAGCTATTTCTGAGCAGACAGCCTGGAGTAACCCCTGAGCACTGCCGGGTGTGGCCCAAAAACCAAAAAAAAAAAAAAAAAAAAAGATGAACTAACAGGTAACTTCTCCAGCATCTCACCACACTAAGAGACAGAGGGACAATCCAGTTCCAAAACTTATAATGGGAACAATTTAACCTCCTTTCAGGATTGCTCAAAGAAATGAGACAACATATGTAAAGTTCTCTACCCAGTCAATGACATATTGAAATTGGCTATGCTGGTGCTAGATACACTCATGAAATGAGCCAGGATGTCTGCAGGCTAGCACGCACAAATATCCAAAGCTGAGTTCAAGGCCAAAGAGTACAGTGGGTAGAAATGGCATTTGTTTTTGTTTTTGTTTTTTTGGGTTTTGGGTCACACCCGGCAGTGTTCAGGGGTTACTCCTGGCTCCACGCTCAAAAATCGCTCCTGGCAGGCTCGGGGGACCATATAAAACTCCGGGATTTGAACCGATGACCTTCTGCATGAAAGGCAAACGCCTTACCTCCATGCTATCTCTCCAGCCCCAGGGATGGCATTTGTTTTGCATGTGGCTGACCCAGATTTAATCCCTGGCATTGTATTTAGTCTCCTGAGCACCGCCAGGAGTGATTCCAGTGTGCAGAGCCAGGAATAAGCCCCAAGAACAGTCACATTTATCTGAGTTGAGTTCAGCTCCAACAGTCTCTGTCATTTTATCTTTGTGTTGTCAGTTCGGTACTTGGCACAGTGGTTAATTCTCTTGTTTCCTATTCACAAATCAAGGTTCAGCAACAAGCGTAGAAACAGACCTCTCTCTAGCTTCTTCCAGCCCCACACACAGTAAGAGCAAAAGGCAGTGTGATCATTTGGACTCCATAGCAGTTGAGAGGTGATGTGATCTCTACAAAGCCCATTTTCTTCCATCTTTTTTCCCACTGGCACAACCCAGCTCTTCACTCAAGGTGTGTCCAGTATTGAGCCATTTCCCAGCATTCAAGTTTCTGCAGTTATTTTTAGCTTTTTTGAGTGCATGCCTGGGACAGGTGAGGCATGAAGAATGTGGGTGTGGGGACCCTTAAAGCTCTAGTGCCAGACTCTAGGTCTCTTGTCATTCCAGCTAAAGAGGGGGTGACTCACACCCTGGCTTATCTGCCCAGGCTGGGTTTCACCCTAAGAACTTGATGGCTTAAAACGTTTTTCTCGTTGGTATTCGAAACACAAATCCTTTTGTGTTTTTGCCTTGGAGACACACTTGCTTGACCTCGTTCCCTGTTTTGGATAACTCGATGCTTGCTTCAGCCTGGGTCTCCTAGATCCATTCCCAGGACTGGGAGGGAGCTGCAGTCCAAATGGCTCCATTGACCTTCTTCGTATTTGCAGCTTCAGCTTTAAGTAGGATGCCTTTAAAGAGTCAACTAGGGGCTGGGGAGATAACACAGGAACTGGGGTGTATGTGAGGACACAAGTTTGATCCCTGCCACCATATCCCCTGAGCACTATGGGTTGGCCCTGGTGGCCCCCAGCACCACCTCATCAGGACAAGCACTGTGTGTCCAGCCAGGTTAGTTGAGCAGAGAACCCTGTGCACTGCGCACTGTGAAAATAAATAGCCATGTCCCAGCATATTCATCACATGGAATAAATGTTTGAGATGCTCCATGCATGGTACTCAGGAGCAGAGATAATATCCCCTCAAGGGGCTCCTGGTCAGCTTCCATCTGAGAGGGAAAGATGATCACTAGCTGATTAAGGTGCTAGCCACAGTCCTGTGTGCTGAACAGCTGTACCTGCTATGTACCAAACTATGACTGGACACACCCCACCCCACCCCCATCAAGGCCCCTGAAAGTCTCCACTTCCCAGCAAATCCTGCAGTCACTGTAGAGACCATGGCTATTGTAGAATCTTTGTTTCAGGTTTTAGAGGGGGCTAACCCCAGCAGCTCTTAAAGGTTATTCCTGGCTCTGAGCTCAGAAATTACTCCTGGCAGGCTCAGGGGACCATATGGAATGCTGGAGATCAAACCCAAGTTGGCTGTATGCAAGGCAAATACCAGACCCACCATGCTATGACTCTACCCCCTTAAGTTTTCTATTGTTATGTCCCAGACCTGCACACTTACCTGTGGTGCTCTTTCACACACACACAGCTGCAGTGCTCACAAATAAACTTGACTGTGGTGCCTATATACACTCAGACAGTTGCAATGCTAACACAAATACACTCACACATGAGGGTATGAATGTCAGGCACATATGGCCAGTCCAGTGCAGCTCTCATAAACTCACCACCAAACCTTCCCAACAGCTGCTTTCCTGTCCCACCCTGCCATGAGTTCAGATCCTCTGCAGATTCCTGAAAGTTCTAGAAACCAGGTATGAAGGCCAGCAGCGATGCAGGGATGGAGGGGTAGCTCGGGTAGCATGCATGCTTTGCAAGTGTAAGGCTGAGTTCTTCAATCCCCCAAAAGCTAAGCAGCACACCACTAAAAGTGGGGGACACCTGTATGGGAAGGTTCTCTTCTGCCAAAACCTTCTTGGCCTTCCATGGCTGGACTCTGCACTTGTACCTGCACAGGAGGCATCAACAAAGCCCCTACAGCATGAGACTGCCGAAGTAAGCTCTGCTGTCTCTGCCCCCTGGCTGTTCCCAACAATATTCTTCCTCCCTAGAATGTCACCTCCTACCTTACATCATCCTGTAAACATAAATTGAGAGGTGGCAGTGACCTGTGAATACCAGCAGCACATGGCTGAAACTGAGACTAGGGCTGATCTTGATCCTGTCTAATGCTTCCTGACTTCACACCAGTCATCTGGGAGCTTACATCTAGTTAACAAATCAGTATTCCAGGAGTATAGCAGGTGAGGAGCTTTTCTTGTATCCAGCTGACCTCAGTTCAATCTCCCAAACCCATATATAGTCCTCTGAGCACCACCAGGAGTGATCCCTGAGAGTAGAACCAGAAGTAAGTACTGAGTACTGACAAGTGTGGCTCCAAAGAAAGGAAAAAGAAAAGAATGTTTTTCGGGGCCGGAGAGATAGCATGGAGGTAAGGCGTTTGCCTTTCATGCAGAAGGACAATGGTTCGAATCCCGGCATCCCATATAGTCCCCCGTGCCTGCCAAGGGTGATATCTGAGCATAAAGCCAGGAGTAACCCCTGAGCACTGACAGTGTGACCCAAAAACCAAAAACCAAAACAAAGAAAAGAATGTTTTTCTAATCCAAGAAGTCAAGAAAACAAATCCACTGAAGAGTGGGAGAGATTTAGTTCCATGCCCTAGAAACACACCAAATTTCAAAGCCACCCCACATCTCACACCTCAATTGGCCCTCTTGAAATCACATTTCCAGTAAAGAAAGGCCACCAACAAGCTCGCCATCTAAGTCAACAACACCAGCTCTAACCTATTAGAAGTCTTACTTATAATCCATCAAGTCCTTCAACTTGCTGACACCGGTGCTGCAATCTGGGCTCAGCTACATCCAAGTGGGAGATGCTGGTGCCAATGAGCCCATAAAGGTCTTCAACGACTGGGAAGACAGCACCAAGGGCTGTCATGCATGTGTGTAGGGAGTCTGGGTTCAACATTTGGCACCATTTGGTCCCCGAGAACAATGAACATGACCCCTATAGAACAACACCAAGAAGATCCTACACCCACATCTACTACAAAAGAACAAGAAAGGTCCTCAAGAAGCCAAAATCTTTAAAAATAATATTTACATGTATTATTCCATGTAAGGGCTAATTAAGCACAAGCTGAGATTGTCTAAGGCCTTCCTCAGACAGATGTCAACCCCTCAATGACAGGCTGAGGGCTCTGGCACACGGGTCCTCCAAGTGCAACTGGAAACAGAAAAAGGTCTGTGGGAGGTAATAGGAGACCAAGAGCTACACCGGAACCAAAGCTGGAGCTCCAACAGTCTCAACGACATCCTGGGGCATGGCCTCATGGCACAGAGGAAAGCCAAGGATGTTCCAAAAGTCCAGTGAGTGCCACTTAAGCAAACACCCCCTCCTCTCAGGCCCTTAAATTCAGGGCCCCTCCTCGAAGCAGCACTCAGACACCAGGTCTCCAGAAGTTAACGGCCTTTTCGTTTCTTCTTCATTTTGCCTCCGGGCACCTTGTTCCTGACACCCAGAGCACCCTCTGTGTCATCGTTGTCTCCTGCCTCTTCTCGGGGGCGCTTCTTCTTCTCCCCATGCTCCCGTAGCTCCTGTGAAAACAGATCACACAGGGCTAAACCTGACGAACAACAATGGGACACACATCCCGCTCTCCCCTCCTTACAACCCAGCATCAGTGGACTGGAGCTAACATGTTGGTCTCAGTGCTTCCTTCACTTGTGGCCAACCTGGGTTCAATTCCTAGTACCTCATATAGTCATCCCCCCCCCCTCTCCTGAGCACCGCCAGGAGTGATCCCTGAGAGTAGAACCAGGAGTAAGTCCTGAGTAAGCCTGAGCATTGCTGGGTGTGACCCCAAAACAAAAGATAAACATAAAGGAAAAAAATGCAAAACAGCATGGGAAAGCAGAGAGACTGCCTACCATGCGAGCAAATCGCTGGGCCTCAGCCACGCGCTCAGTTAGCATCATGACCTCGTCGTCCTGTGTGGGGAAGGCTGGCAGCTTCTTCCCAATCAGGTGTTCGATGCGCTGGAAGAGCTCCACATCGTACCTGGGCAAGGAATACAAGCATGGCATGAAAGACACCATATGTCTCACTCCCATCCAAACCAATCCGCTGACTGGAGGAAGCCAGAGCCTTGAGTTTCCTCATCAGGAGTCCACTTGTCCTGACAGGGCACCCTTGTCCATGCACTACCCAGGAGAAAGGCATGTGTGGAATACCAGGCCATGGGAATACTTGCTTCATTCTGAGCACGGCCAGGAGAACTTGCTAACTACTAAGGAGCACAAGGATGGGTTGCCCAGGATCACTCAGCTGATAAAAGTCAATAGGCACTAACTATGGTAATTCGAGGACAGAATGTTTAAGTAGATGTCCCCTGAAAACCTGGAGGAGAGGGTATGACCATTAACACTTTAGAATTTTAGAAATGGAATGAGGCAGCTTGAGTGGCAATTCCACAAAATACAGAGCCCAATTCAGGACTGTCTATAGCCACATTCTGTTTCCATCCCTGCTTCTCAGCCCCATAGCAATCACTCACTGTGTGACAAAGGTAATGCTCTTCCCGGAACGTCCCGCTCGAGCTGTTCGTCCTACTCGATGAATGTAATCCTAAAACAGAAAAGGAAATAAATGTGAGTTGGACAGAATAGAAGCAAAACATGCATTTGTTCATGTCCCTGGAATTTCCAACAGCAAATAATTCATAATGGAGGTAGGGCCAATCCCACGAGCTAAGTAGATTCTATTACACTGGCAGCCCAGATCTGGTGCATTTTCCCTTTCTTCTACTGAAAGATAAATCTATAGATCACAAATCCATGGTTAACAATAAGGTGATCTAGGGAACCAATTCTGGGTGATCAGGCCTGTGCTCTGAGCCACAGCCTAGCTGGCCACAGACCGTGTGTCCCCAGATCCTTGGAATCTCTCCAACTCTGAAATGAAAATGCAGCCACACTAACCAGTGACCAAAACAACAGAGATGAAGCAGACACCACAGCACAGCAAAGTGTACACCCACACATACACACACTCTTGTCCTCTTGGATCCTTGGGAACATCTGAAAACATCTGCTCATCACATTCACCCTCTAGGAAAGGACCAGGATGCTGCCCAAGCACCCTACTGGCAAAGGGCTGCCCCACAATCAGGAACTCACTAGTCCAAATGGAAAAGCACCAAGACTGGGGAAGCTCAGATGGGCATCTCCAAGAAAATGATGGACCAAGACCAGCAGGTATGCCTCTGACTGAGGGCATCTTTCCCCAGTCACAGTCACCTTCACTCACTGGCATTCATGCTGTGTCTCCAGATACTGGCACAATAATACAAAAGAGAAAATCAAGTACTTTCCCAGCTTTGAATGCCTGATGAATAAAGGACACAGACACGTTTTTCTAACTACAGAAACCTTCCCGCTCCAGGGTAGGACTCACCTTGGAATGGGTGGGAATATCAAAATTGACAACAACATCCACATGGGGGATGTCCAACCCTCGGCTGGCAACGTCAGTGGCAAGAAGAATAGAACGATCCTTTGCTTTAAACTTATTAAGGGACCCTAGGCGCTTGCTCTGCCAACATAAAGAAAAAGGAACAAAAAAAATTAGTCTCACAAACTACGAAACCCCAAATATACAAGCTACTACACTGAGTGCCAGACTTCAGCCTGAGGAATACTGAAAGGCAGATTCCCCTAAATCCACATGAGGATCCCTATGTCCAGAAGCAACCAAATGTTTAAAACTAAGCACTGTTCCTACCAAAACTATAACCATGAGCTGACATTGGTCTGTGGGTGCCAATGAATCCTCACCTGGCTCATCTGTCCGTGCAATGGAATGGCCGTGAACCCCAGGTTCCTGAGCATCAGGGCTGTTCTTTGAGTGTTGTTGCAGGTACTGCAGAAGATCATAAAGGAGTTGCCAGCCAACTCGTTCAAAATGTAAACCAGGTAAGTATCCTAAGTCACAAACCCAAAACAACAGAAGTCACTGAGCCTGAAAGGAAAAGACTGAGCTCTGGGCACAAACATGAAACAACAGAGAGGTCTGTGTCAATCAAAGCAGACTCAGGGTCCAGGCCTACAGGAGAGGGAAAAAAAATAATCCCCAGACAAGAGGAAAGCTGCCACCAGGAGAGGCTGGGTCAGTTTCTCTCACTCGCTGTGAATTCTTGGAATGCTTTACTGGATGTGCAACAAATAAACTCAAGCACAGTGTACTGGATGCTAGCAGGAGGATTCCAAAGTTTAGCACAGCTCTCAGCTCATGGAGAGGCAAGGAAGGAGAGGGAGTGGCTAGAACAGTCTGAGTCAACACTTCACCTTAAACTTGGAGGGAATGAAAAGATAGTATTGCTGCAGCTTCTCTACTGTCTGGTATTTGGAGGAGACAGCACACTTGACAGGGTTCTTCAGAGCCGCTCTCTGTAGCTTTTGTACCTGAAGACAGAAAATCTGGGATTAGCACACTGATCCCTAACAGAGAGTCTGTTTCCCAATCACTTGAGAAAGGACTCACTTGAGTCCCAGAAAACCTCACCTTCTTGGTCATGGTAGCAGAGAAGAGGAAGGTTTTCCGATCCCGGGGAATCACTTTGAGGATCTTGTCCACCTATGGCACAAAGAGGAAGAAAGTGAACATGGCGCGGTGTCAGAGGCCACCTACCAGAGGCCTAGTAGAAAGTCTCTGACAAGAAAAGGTTTTTCTGGAGACCAGTTTAATAGGCAAAGTAGGAAAGCCAAGGGCCTTACAGCAAACCTCTAGTCCAGGAAAGGGAGAGACAGAGGTTAGGACCAAGTCAGCCAGAGATGTACCAAAGAAGAGAGAAAGGCAGGAGCAACAGGGCAGTAGAAATAGCAATTCTAGCCAACAGTTTTTCCAGTAGTCTGGTGCAACCTTCCAGCAAAGCTGTCAGAAAATGCAACCAGCATCCAGGAGAAACAGCTGGAAGAAACAGCCATCCCAGCACTTGAATTGGGGGTTTATATCCCCCAGGCAACAACTTCTAAATGAACGTTATCAAAGTGTCCCTTCTAACTTATTTCTAAACCCTTAAAGGCCCCTTTTACAGCTGTCCAGGGGCCATAGTAGTCTGTGTAACCCAAGAGCAGGGGCCCTCTTTGAAAGGACAGAGATGAAGAAGCATCATGTAACCATCATGCAGGGTCTTTGGGGGTTCCAAGTTCAAATGGACTAAATCCAAACATATTGATTAACCAATGAGTGCAAAATGGAGCAAAGAAAGCCTCTTTAACAAATTGTATTGGGACAACTGGTCAGGCAAAAAAGCAACTCAGACTTCCATCTAACACCATGCACAAAGGTTAAATCCAATGGATAAAAGACCTTGATATCAGACCTGAAACCATAAGGTATATAGAACAACATGTAGGTAAAACACTCCACGACACTGAGACTAAAGGCATCATCAAGGAGGAAGCATAACTCTCCAAACAAGTGGAAGCAGAGATAAACAGATGGGACTATATTAAGCCGAGAAGTTTCTGCACCACAAAGGAACTTAGTGACTAAGATACAAAAGCCACCAACAGAATGGGAGAAACTATTCAATAAATACCCATCAGATAAGGGGCTAATATCTAAGATATATAAGGTACTGAGAGAACTTAATAAAAAAAAAATCTAACCCATCAAAAAATGGGGATAAGAAATGAGCAGGTACTTTCTCAATGAAGAAATACAAATATCCAAAAGGCACATGAAAAAAAATGCTCCATATCAATGATCATCAGGGAGATGCAAATCAAAACAACATGAGGTACTACCTCACGCCACAGAGACTGGCACATATCACAAAGAACAAGAACAATCAGTGCTGGCAGGGATGTGGAGAGAAAGGAACTCTTATGAAAGGACTAGATGGGAATGCCATCTAGTCCAGCCTTTATGCAAAACTATATGAAGATTCCTCAAAAAACTGGACATTGAGCTCCCATATGATCCAGCTAAACTGCTCCTAGAGATATACCCTAGGAACACAAAAAGGAAAAAAAATGCCTTCTGGAGGCCAGGCAGTGGTGCAAGGCATAAAGCATCTGCCTTGCAGGCACTAGCTCAGTATGGACCGCAGTTCGGGTGTCCCAAGCCAGGAGCAATTCCTGGATGCATAGCCAAGAGTAATCCCTGAGCATCACTGGGTATGGCCCAGAAACAAACAAACAAAAAAAAAATGCCTTCTGCACACATGTATTCATTTCAGCACTATTTACAATAGCCAGAATCTGGAAACAACCAAGATGTCTGACAACAGATGAATGGCTAAAGAAACTGTGGTACATATACACAATGGAATATTATGCAGCCATCAGGAGAAATGAAGTCATGAAATTTTCCTGTACATGGATGGATGTTGGGTCCTGTTTACACCTTGATTGGTTATCGATGGATCCTCAAAGAGCTCCCAGAATAAGAAATTGATTCCCATTCCCCTATTCCCTTGGAGGGGAGGAGATCTTGTAATATTTATCCGCAGCAAATAAGCCACACAGTTAGGAGGGTAAAGGGGTAAGAAGATCGGATACAGAATCCTTTGTCAGCCTACTACCAGCTCCAAAAAACACCTGGAGCCAGCTAGTAAACTCTACCAAAAGACCCCGAACACCTTGCTCCTATTTATTAGGCTCTCAACAGTGCCCCCACAAAAAGGTAGTAGGTGAGACAACAGGCAGAGATAATCTTATGGAAATGCTTTCATATATAACAGATGAACATGGAAACTATTATAAGTGAAATAAGTCAGAGGGAGAGAGATAGACACAGAATATGGGTCACTCATCTATGGGTTTTAAGAAAAATAAAAGACATTATTGTAATAATACCCAGAGATAATAGAGATGAGGGCTGGAAGGATCAGCTCATGATATGAAGCTCACCACAAAGAATGGTGACTACAATTAGAGAAACAAATACACTAGCAACTATCATGACAATGTTAATGATTTAGAGAAGTAGAATACCTGTGTCAAATACAGGTGGGGGGGGGAGGAGGGAGATGGGACACTGGTGGTGGAAATGCTGCACTGATGAAGAGGGGTGTTCTTTTTATGACTGAAACCCAACTACAAACATGTTTATAATCATGGTGTTTAAATATATTTTAAAAAAATTTATCGACTATCTACTGACACCCCAAAAAGATAACGCTGCTCGAATCAAGCACAGTGGGACACACTGAGGCCAATGCACATTAGAGTGTGGCTGAATTTGCAGGACTCGCTGGGCGTCAGCATGTTCAACCAAATCATTAGGGCTAACCAGAGAGGAAAGTTAAGAATAAGCTCTAGCAACTCAATTGGCTGCAGCAAGGTCAGGAGGGCTGTGGAGAAGGCCTAACTCTCAAGCAATATGGAACTGAGGGGAGAACCCTCCTGCTGAGATACAGGTGAAGTTTGAAGCCCTGGGGTACAGTGGGTGGGCAGGTACTGCACTGTGAACTTGAGAGAATAGGGACACAGAGGGGTGCTCACCTCTGTCTCAAAGTCCATGTTCAATATCCGGTCTGCTTCATCCATGACCAGGTACTTGAGCGCTCGCAGATTAAACCCTTTGGTATTTTCCAAGTGGTCAATCAGTCGACCAGGAGTTGCTATAGAGTTAGGGGTGGGAGCAGAAGTGGTGCTAAGCATAATGCCACCAAGAAGACCTCCTAAGTCCCTGCCCCCAATCTCAGACATTTAAAAAGGAGGATTCAGAGTTCCTTTCCAAGTTGTAGCATATAAGAAGAGTGATCCCCACTTGTGTAGATGTGCCCCATCCTCACTACTAACCTCACTGCTACCCTCTGCCAGCCACTCACCAATCACCACGTGTGGCTTCTTTGCCAGCGCCAAGGACTGGGACATGGAGTCAATGCCACCAACGATCACAGCTGCAGAAAAGAGACACAGTCACTTCATTTTCTTTTCTTAGGTGAAATATCACTTTATTACAAAAATGTTTGACAATATTCCTAAATCATAAACAACTGCCAAAAGTGAGAGATAGCACACTAATTTTCTCCAATACCCACTGTTCAAAACCAAAGTTCAATTTTTCCTCCTTCTTTGCTCACAAGAACTTTCCCCCAAACTTAAAAAAGCACAGCAGCTCGTCAGCCCAGGGGTCCCACATACATCAAACTGGCCCCACATGCTTGGGGATGCAGGTGAGAAACAGGATGGGAGTTTCCTCCTGTTCCGCACCACAAGAGGCCCAACTCCTGACACAGAGCAAATTCCTGACACTCAGCCCTCTCCTATCAGTTGGCATACTCCTGTCACACAGCACAACTCAGTTACTCAGCATATTTCTGTCACTCAGCCCTCTCCAGTCACTCTACACAACCTTGTCACTCAACACAATTCTGTCACTCAGCACTCTCCTGTCAATCAACACACTCTTGTCATCCAGCCCTCTCCTGTCACCTCTCCTGGCACTTACCACACTGCACTCCGATGGACGACCCCAGAGCCTCAAACTGCTCTGAGATCTGAAAAGCCAGCTCGCGTGTGGGGGTGAGCACCAGAGCAAACAGGCGCTGAGGTGTATCCAACAGAGCATTCAGGATGGGCAGAGCAAAGGCCCCGGTCTTTCCAGAGCCTGTTTCTGCCAGCCCGATGATATCACGACCTGAAAAGAAATGAACAGCAACTAGCAAAGACACTTTCTTCCTGCAGCACCCGTTTTCTAAAAGGACATGATGCAGGGGATAAAGCAGGCACTGGTAGAAGATTAAATACATGGAAAACTGGGTCTTTCTGAACAACATCCTAAACACAAGGATGAGAGAGGCAAACTCACTACAAAGGCCTTATTGTTTATGTGCCGATGAAACTCAGTAAGATACACACCAAGGAATAAAGCACCATATGGAAGAGTCGTGAAAGGCTAGTGGGGGAAAAGGTAAATTAAATTTGGACACAAGCAAAGCTGAGAAAGAAGCAGAGGAAGGGAGCAAAGTGGGTAAGTTTAAAAAGACAGAGGACCTTGGGGGCCAGAGAGACGGCATAGAGGTAGGGCATTTGCCTTGCATACAGGACAGTGATTCGAATCCTGGCATCCGATATGGTCCCCCAAGCCTGCCAGGAACGATTACTGAGTGTAGAGCCAGGAGTAACCTCTGAGTGCTGCCAGATGTGACCCAAAAACCATAAAAAAAAAAAAAAAAATGGAGGGCCTCATACAGGGCAAGAGAAGCATAAGGATGCTGAGCAACAGATTTTAAAGCCAGAAAGATGAGAATGAGTTGATAAAGGAAACTAAGAAGCCATCCTAGACCTTACCTAGAGCTTAGGCTTACTGAGAGGGTGAGGAAAGGGTTTTTTAGACTGGGCATGTCAGGACCAAAGTTTTTCTTTAGGAAAAGAAACTAAGTCTGACCTAACAGAATTACTTTTTCATAACCACAACTTTATAATTTAAGCCAGGGGATGGGGTAGAGGTAGATATTTGTTGGATATGGGCCAACCAAACAGTGATTTGCCAATTATAGTACTATCCCATGGCCCCCACACTTTGTATCTTTAAGGACCTTTATGCTTTTTTGAGGGGTTGTACTTAAGGGATATTCCTGGCTTTGTGCTACTGTGCAGGGGTTAGGGAATCCTGTAGTCATGGGATCAACATGGCCTCTCTCAACCAAGTGTGAAGCCCAGTAAACCATTTTCTTTCTAGCCCTGGGAACCACGCTCTGATTGAAGTATGCAGGCAAAAGTGCTCAGAGCATTCAGTATTTCACTGAATCTAAAGCCCATATTACGGGGCTGGAGAGACAGCATAGAGGTAAGGCATTTGCCTTTCATGCAGGAGGTCGATGGTTCGAATCCCAGCATCCCATATGGTCCCCTGTGCCTGCCAGGGGCGATTTCTGAGCATAGAGCCAGGAGTAACCCCTGAGCGCTGCCGGGTGTGACCCAAAAACCAATAAATAAATAAATAAATAAATAAATAAATAAATAAATAAATAAATAAATAAAGCCCATAATGCAACTGCACTAAAGCCACTGTAGTCATTTCAACCTACCTTGTAAGGCCAAAGGAATCGCTTCAATCTGGATCTTGGTGGGTTTGGTCCATCCCAGCTGGTCACAAGCTTCACACAGCACATCAGTCACACCCTTTGAATAAAATGAGGGGGGGGGGAGAGAGAGAGAGAGAGAGAGAGAGAGAGAGAGAGAGAGAGAGACTTTAGCAAAAACAAACACATGCACGCCTCTCTCTAGGAAGCCAGTGGCTCCTCACATTGCACTGAAAGGCGATTCTAATGAACCCATGCAGCCCGCTGTCAAATACATGAGCAGGCCGGAAGCCCATTCTATATGCATTCTTTTTCCCCCCAGCGTATATATGTATATATGTACATATATGTATGTATGCATATATATGCATTCTTTTACGGAATCCACATTCCGCCGAGCTGAGATCTTAACCCAACTCACAGATGTAGAAAGTGAGGCCCAGGGAGGTAAGCCCCAGTCAAGGATGGAGTGGGAATTCAACCCCGTGGAAGCTTACTCCAAAGCCACATCATATTCCCGACTGGCCGCACACACTCGGGGACAGATCTAGAACCAGCACAAAGTGCAAAGCAAAGGCCCAGGACCACACAGGCCTCGGACCGTCCCAACCCAGAGGTGCAAGTAGCGCGTGTGCATGCACCCAGCTCCAGAAATTCCGGGCATGGGGTATCTGAAGTTAGATCCACCCGCTACAGCTGTGCCCGTCAACCCAATGACAGTAGCAGTACAGAAAAGAGCCTACGTCAACCACTCTCACCAGGTCTTTAAACGTTTTCGCTTCTTCCTCCTCCACCGCCGGCTGGAGAGAGACACTAGCAACTTCGTCGTGCTCCTCGGGCGCCGCCATGTTGTCCGCTGACTCCGGAAGTGGTCGTGGCGCGCGGGATGCTGGGAAATGTAGTTTTCATTTGACCGTAAGCCAGCGTGTTTGGAGCGCCTCCCAGCGGGCTAGGTCGGGACTGCACCGGCGGGTCAAAAGGGTTGAGCATCGGGGCAGGAGCGGTGGCGCAGACCGTAAGGCGTTTGCCTTGCGCGCGCGCTAGCCTAGGACCGACAACGGTTCGATCCCCGGGGTTCCAGATGGTACCCCTAAGCCAGAAGCGATTTCTGAGCGCAGAGCCAGGAGTAACCCCTGAGAGTCACCGAGTGTGGCCGGAAAAACAAACAAACAAACAAACAAACAAAAAGGTGGAGCATCGCTGATACAATCCAAGTTCCTGAAGGATCTAAGTCTGCTGTCTACAGCATGACCAGGGAAGAGACCAGCACCTCCAATGATTCCATTGGGTCTCATTTTTAAAATCTCTTCCACCTCTCACAAATTGTGGTCCTGCTTTTTCTCTCCCTTAGATTGGTGAATAAATTGATTGCACGGTTCTGTGTATTGGGATTATTTCAGTCAGTCATCCTTGTAATACACAAGTTGTGAGTGAATAAGTTTTCATTCCATCAAGAAGACATATCATCATGGATCAGTCAGACAGAAAAGCGCAATGGTGTAATAAGGAAAAGAACTAAACATGAGGAGAGGAGACACTTGGGGACCTGGGTTTGGAGGTGACCTGTGAGATGGGTCCTCCCTCATCCCCAACCAACACTCAGCCCCCTGAAAAGAGTTGTGCTAGACCCACAAGGCACTCAGGTTCCAAGGGTTTTTCCCTTCATGGTGGACCTGGAGACCCAAGAGAAACCTTTCTGGTCACTGTACCTTATCATGTCCTGGACTTAGAACAGTGAAGAACCAACAAGAGAGAAAAAGCACATGAAGTGAATGAGGAGAAACAAACCTGACACAAAGGCCGAGGTATCAAAGCTTCCTGACTGACAGGGCTGCAGGCATGGAAGTAACAGGACCACAGTCCTTCAAAGCATAGGCATGAGGGGCCAGAGACAGAATACCGGGGTAAACATGAGGGCTGGAGACAGAGTACCTACCGGGGTAGGGGAGTTAGTTTGCCTTAGGCAATGCCAATCATCCTTCACTCCCAGCACTAAATATGATCCCCTAAGAAGTCCTTCCAGGTGTGATCCTTGAGCACAGAGACAGGAATAATCCCTGAGCATTACCAGGCATGGCCCCTCAATAAAATAAACACAAATACATGCACATTCTATTTTAGAATAGATCCTTTGAAGGTGGGGCTGTGGCTCAGTGATATCTTTCCTGGGCTTAATTCCCAGCACTGCATAATCCTCTGAGTGACACTGGGAACAAAGACAGTCTCAAGTTGGGAGTGTCTGCCAGTTCCACTGGATGTGACTCTGGTCACCCTGCCTCCCCCCCCAAAAAAAAAACCTAATTCCTTTGGGGCCAAGAGGATTACTCAAGATATAGAACATATACACCTTGTATGCATGAGGCTTGTGTTCCATCCCTGCATGATTCAGCCACTACCCTTCAGTCATCTCAGGAGTCGTTCCCATGGGCTCTGAGTATGAATAGCAGAGCATTATTTTTGTTTGTTTGTTTGTTTTTTGGTTTTTGGGCCACACCCGGTAACGCTCAGGGGTTACTCCTGGCTATGTGCTCAGAAGTTGCTCCTGGCTTGGGGGACCATATGGGACACCGGGGGATCGAACCGCGGTTCGTCCAAGGCTAGTGCAGGCAAGGCAGGCACCTTACCTTTAGCGTCACCGCCCGGCCCAGAGCATTATTTTTAAATGTGAGCTAAGGCGTTTGCCTTGCATGCAGAAGGATGGTGGTTTGAATCCCGGCATTCCATATGGTCCCCTGAGCCTGCCAGGAACAATTTCTGAGCACAGAGCCAGGATTAACCCCTGAGCGCTGCCGGGTGTGACCCAAAAAACAATAAATAAATAAATAAATAAATAAATAAATAAATAATAAAATGTGAGCTTCTGGGACCACATCAGATGTGGCGCCTGCCTTGTACATAAACAATCCAGGTTTAAACAATCAGTATCCCATATGGACCCTCAAGTCCCAACAGGAGTAATTAAGGGCAGAGCCAGGAATAACCTCTGAGTATCATCAAGTGTGCGGCAAAAAAAGATTTTTTTTTTTAAAGAGATCTCAGGACTTGGTGTGTCCTGTCTAAAATGAGCCAGACTTCAGGAGTACAGTTTTGTGGAGAGTTCAAATAAAAGCTAGTTCCTCAAAACCCGAAACCACTTAGATATAGAGGAGAGATTGGTGGTTCCCAAAGGGGAAGTTTGGGGTGGGGGTACTAGATGGGACAGGTAGGCTGGGGCCTCATTCTGAAAGACTTCCAAGAAACAAGAGCCAAGGTGTATCTGTAAAGGTCATTCCTCAGGCTACAGTGGAGAGCACACCAGACAGAAGAGGGACACTGCCGCAGATGGCAATCAAAGATAATGCTCACAGGAGCAAAGAGGACAACAGAGATCCAGATCAGTGGAGAAAGAGGAAGCAAATGCTCAGAAGTGACTGGAGGCAGGGGCTGAAGGGCTGATGTCTCTGCAGCTCTGGGTGGTTGATCCTTGCAAATAGGAAAACAGTGGGACCCTCACAAGGCCAGCAACAGCAGAAGGAGGGGCCAGAAGATGGGAGGACAGGAAGCAAAGTCATTTCAGAAGGCTGCGATTATTGTGGAATAAGTCTTGGACCAGGAGTCTGATTCCAGAACCCACATTCTCAGCACCCCTTTATTTCTCCTCTGGCAAAAAATGGGGACCATTGTTGCTTTCAATAAGGTGAAACTGACATGTTTGTCTCCTGTGTAATCTACATGCTCAGTGGTGTCTCTGTTGGGGTGATTAGTTTGATGATAAGCAGTCACCCGGATTTTTCCCATCCACTGGCATCTCTCTGTCTCTCCATTGTTTCTCTTCTATCCCTCAGCCTGTCTTACAGATTCAATTGCCAAGTTGTCCCTCTACTCCCCTCTTTCCACCACTGCCACCAGAGTTCAAAAGACACCTCCTTATTTGATTTCCACCAGGCCTGAGTGGAAAGAGAGACACCTGAGTCTGGCATCAAACAGGCGTTCAGAGAATAATTGACCGATGAATAGACAAGACTGATTTGCAGGTGAGTTTCCTGTGAGTGAATGGGCATGAGTCAAACCCCTGGGCCTGTTTATTTACCAATTTCATGGATCCCAAGATGTATCTGCACCCCCATGGGAAACAGGAACAAACTGAACTGGTAGTGTTTGGTCTTCTGGTGGCTGTTCCCACGAAGGCACCTCCCCAGAGACAGAGGGTGGGGTGTCTGGGGAGGGCATCAAAGTCAGTTTCTCCACGGCGCCTGCCATTTGGCCTCTGGAACTCAAGCCAGAATTCCTTGGTCTACCACCATCCTTGGGTCTTATGAACAAGAGGTTTTTATGTTCCAACACTTGAAAAAATCAGAAGACTGACTGAGTAAAACATACGATGTTGAATGAAGACATAAAATCAGACTTAGGAGGAATATGTTTACACGAAAGCCAAATCAGTAGGAAATCTAATACTGTGTTGTAATTCTTAGGAGGAAAGCCTCTTAGATGAAAAGGTTAGGGTTTCCAGGGTGGATCAGGAAAAAGCCACTTGGACTCCTTCCTGTTTTCTTAGTTGTTTAATAGTCCTCTTATACGTAAGGCTTCTTAAATGCATTCACAATTTTTAAGAAAACAGATGACTAGAGGGGCTAGAAAGATTGCTGGAAAGACATTTGCCTTGCATGCAGAAGAATGGTGGTTTGAATCCCAGCATCCCATATGGTCCCCGGGCCTGTCAGGAGTGATTTCTGAGTGTAGAGCCAGGAGTAACCCCTGAACGCTGCCTGGTGTGACCCAAAAAACAAAAAAACAAAAAAAATAAATAAATAAAAGAAAAAAGGTGACTAGAAATGGAAGTATGTGTGGAACCTTTGGCATTTTAGATAGCATTGCTACAATGAAATAATGACTAGAAGACACAGAAACATCCAACCTGACTCACAAATAAAAACTTGTGGGTTTAAATATAATATGTATAAATATAATGTTTGAAATAAAATCATTGCATGCGCCTGACCCCAATTCATTCCCAGAACAGTCTAGGGCTCCCAGAACCCTGCCAGGAGAGATTCCTGAGCACAGGAGTGAGGCCTGAACACAGGCCTAGATGTAGGAGAGAGAAAATGAGAAGGGGGGAGAGAAAGAGAAAGAAGAGGGTTCATTCTTCTACCTTCCATTACACCTGGGTGCAGATCTATGACTTGTCCCCAAAGCCACAGGCACAGTCACTCCAGAGTTCATGTGAGAAGAAGACAATGAATAGGAGTGAACGTCCTGGCACGCCCCCTGGGCACCCCTCAGAAGGAGCTGCATAACAAAGGGGCTGGGGCTGAAGTCAGCCTGTGGAGTTCAGTAGGGACCCCATAGAACAAGTGTTTCTCAGTATTTGTTTGGGGTGTTGTACCAGACTATACTGTTCCCATCAACCCTCATTTTTCCCTTTATAGAACTGCTGGGAGCCTCTAACTATGCTTTACAAGGTGTCTTTGCTGCCTGTCTTGCTGGAAGAGCGAGCGTCTGTCCATTCTTTTTTTGTTTGTTTGTATTTTTGTTTTTGTTTTGGTTTTTGGTTTTTGGGCCATACCCAGCGGTGTTCAGAAGTTACTTCTGGCTCTGTGCTCAGAAATTGCTCCTTGCAGGCACAAGGGACCATATGGGATACAAACCAATGGGATTCGAACCAACATTGGTCCTGGGTCGGCCACTTGCAAGGCAAATGCCCTACCACTGTGCTATCTCTCCGGCCCCAACGTCCATCCATTCTTCATGTAAGAGAGCTCAAACTCACAGAGATGCTGAGGAAATCTATACCCCCCACAATGAGCTTCTTCCCATCCACTGGCTTCTCTCTGTCTCTCCATTATTTCTCTTCTATCCCTCAGCCTGTCCTACAGATTCAGTTGCCAAGTTGTCCCTCTACTCCTCTCTTTCCATCACTGCCACCAGAATTCAAAAGACACCTCCTTATTTGATTTCCACCAGGCCTGAGTGGAAAGAGAGACATCTGAGTCTGGCATCAAACAGGTATCAAACCACTCGCTGAGTTGCCCCTGCAGTCATCCTGCCTGCTGCATCCTTGTCCTTGTCTCTCTCCTGCTCTCCTAAACATCCTCATGGCTGTCCAGTGTCCTCTCTCCATGGTCAGCTCTCCCTGCTTCATCTTTCAGGGAAAATAAAGAGAACTTCTAAGTCCATGCACAGGTCTTCTTTTAATGGGAACAAGGGCGGCACAAGTGCACACCTGACCTTACTCTGGGGTCACTTTTGAAGTCATCAGTGAATCATGTGGTGCTGGGACTCAAACCCAGGCCACTTGCATGCAAAGCACTCACTGAGCCCCCTGAGCTCTCTCTCAGCCCTGCAAGGTGATTTGATCATCTCCCTACCTCACCCTCCATGTGTCCTGAGGATGCACCTACCAAGGAAGCTGACCCCTGCACGTCCCTCCTTCTCCCACACACTCAAGTCTTCAGGTTCCCTTCTTCACCATTAGTACTGAGGCTTCTCTCTCCTCACCTGATCCAGTATTTCTAAGGGAGTGGGGTGGGGCTAGAAAGACAGATTAGAGATAGAGGCCACTGTCAAGAGCTAGATGATCCAGCCCTTCACTGCATAGTCCCCAGCACAGCCATGTCTGTTCTAGCTGTTTCCTGAGTTTCTCTCTGGTCCAGCTATTTGCTGGACGAGCAAACTATTTGCCAACAAGCTTCCTGTGATGGTCTTTACACACCCTCTATGAGCCCAAGTCTCTTATCTTCTACTTGTCTTTGCCTCTCAAATGCGTCATCTCATACTTAGCCCCTAAAACCAGGCTCCTCTCCACTCCACTCCCCACTGGCCTCTGCCTCTGTCTCCTCCACTTGAGGGTAATAGCAACATCTCCCTTCTGAACTTCAGCCCCATTGTCTCCTTCTCTCACCTCTCCAGCCACTCCACCCAGATCCTGCTAGTCTCCTCCTTCCTCTTTCTGGGGTGCAGAGTGTGTGTGGGGGGGATAGGAGGAGTGATATGATGTTCAGGTAAGCTTGTGGGAGGCCACTTGTGTTGGACAGAGACAGAAGTGCTGAGTGCCTGGGCAGTATGCCCTGAGCTCACTTCTTTCCTTGCCCCCATGCTGGTGAGTAAATCCTATAGGTGGGCTGGAGGGACAGGGGGTGGTCTAAGCATATATGAGCTTCAGTTTCTTCCTTAGCCCCACTGTGAGCAGGAGATTAGACACAAATGTTGACAATGAAAGGCATCATGGGATCATGCTTAATAGGCACAAGCAAATTTTCTCTGGCCTTTAGATTAGAGCTAGAGCATATCTGGCTGAGCTCAGAGGGTGGCACTTTCATAGGAGAAATAGAAGGGAATACTTGGGTCTTTGTACATTCTCCCTGCAACCTGTTTTATGGGGTCCATGATGTCCACCTCACTTTCATCTTATCTAATGCCCACCTAATTCAGATGGCCTGGGAGAGTCCCTTGTCTTTCCCTGCATTCTTCCCCACACTAAGTCCAGGGCTTGAGAAGAATCTTAAAATAAGGGGAGGGGAGGTGGCAGCTGCCCTGAGGTGCTAAAAACAAAGTGGAAGAAAGAAGAAAGGAAAGCTAGGAAGAAAATCAAATTGAAGGCAAATAAGAAAGGCTGAGGTCACACAGTCATGTCAAATGCTCCAAGGAAATTCAAAAGGATGGAAGTCCAATGATGAAATATATTTAATATGCAAGAGTTCAAAGAACACTATTAAAAGCAAATCTTCCATAAAATATTTTTCTTGTATTTTTTTTTCAGCTATTCAAATATACCTTGCAGCACTAGCTCAGAGCTCCTGGTGGGTCATTTTTTTTTTTTTTTTTTTGCTTTTTTTTTTTCCTAGTTGGATCCATTTAGTTCCTTTTTGTTGCCTAATTATTTTTGTTGTTGTTGTTGTTGTTTTTATTAAAGATAATCACCACTATTGTTTTAAAAAACAAAACAAAACAACCTTCACCAGTGCAACATTCCCATCACCAATGTCTCAAGTGTTCCTCCTCCCCACCCCACACCGGCCTGTGCTCTAGACAGGCTTTCTACTTCCCTCATTCAGTCATATTTTGTTATGATGGTTCTCGACGTAATTATTTCTCTAACTGCACCCATCACTCTCTGTGGTGGGCTTCAAGTTGTGAGCTGGACCTTCCAGTCCTCCTCTCTTTTGTCTCTGAGAATCATTGCACAAATGTCTTTTATTTTTTCTCAAAACCCATAGATGAGTGAGTGAGACCATTCTGTGTCTATCTCTCTCCCTCTGACTTATTTCACTCAGCATGATAGATTCCATGTACATCCATGTATAGGAAAATTTCATGACTTCATCTCTTCTGACAGCTGCATAATATTCCATTATATATATGTACCACAGTTTCTCTAGCTATAAACCACAGTTTCTTTAGCCAGGGCTAAAGAATTGTGGTGGGTCACTTTTGACTGTTCTTGAGGAAACATGCAATGCTGGGGATCCTGTGTCTCTTGCATGTAAAACCTGCATGCAAAACCATCCAGTCTTTTGTGCTATCTCCCTGCCCCCAGAATTGATACTTTTCATATTTTTATGACACCCAAAGCCTGATTCCTATTGTCTGGCTACATACACACACACACACACACACACACACACACACACACACACACACACACACACACACACCTACCACCCTTAGCTCTGGAGCACACTTCCCAGTAGTAAGAGCACTGACAATCCTGGAACAACACCTAGAAAGTCCCTTTTTCAGATATTTTTGTTTTGTTTTGTTTTGTTTTTTGGGGCCACACCCGGCGGTGCTCAGGGGTTACTCCTAGCTGTCTGCTCAGAAATAGCTCCTGGCAGGCACAGGGGACCATATGGGACACCGGGATTCGAACCAACCACCTTTGGTCCTGGATCAGCTGCTTGCAAGGCAAACGCTGCTGTGCTATCTCTCCAGGCCCTTTCAAATATTTTTTAAATCGTTTTTTATGGTTTTTTTTTTAAATATCTTTAAACACCATTACTTTTTTTTAATCTTAGTGATGAGATGCACAGCAGGTAGGGCATTGCCTTGCATGCAGCCAACCCAGGTTCGATCCTCGGCATCCCATATGGTTCTCTGAGACCACCAAGAGTAATTCCTGAGTGCAGAACAGGAATAACCCCTGAGCACAGCCAGGTGTGGTGCAAAAAATAAATAAATATTTTTTTTTTTTTTTTTTAGTTTTTGGGTCACACCCGGCAGTGCTCAGGGGTTACTCCTGGCTGTCTGCTCAGAAATAGCTCCTGGCAGGCACGGGGGACCATATGGGACACCGGGATTCGAACCAACCACCTTTGGTCCTGGATCGGCTGCTTGCAAGGCAAACACCGCTGTGCTATCTCTCCAGGCCCTTTCAAATATTTTTTAAATCGTTTTTTATGGTTTTTTTTTAAAATATCTTTAAACACCATTACTTTTTTTTAATCTTAGTGATGAGATGCACAGCAGGTAGGGCATTGCCTTGCATGCAGCCAACCCAGGTTCGATCCTCGGCATCCCATATGGTTCTCTGAGACCACCAAGAGTAATTCCTGAGTGCAGAACAGGAATAACCCCTGAGCACAACCAGGTGTGGTGCAAAAAATAAATAAATAAAACCTTTCTTTAGGGCTGGAATGATAACACAGCAGCTAGGGTGGTTGGCTTACACAGGGTCGACCTGGGTTCTGTCTCCAGCATCTCATGTGGTCTCCTGAGCCTGCCAGGAGTGATTCCTGACCTCAGAGCCAGAGCCAGGAGTAACCCGAGTATCACCAGGTGTGGCCCAAAATCTAAAAAAAAAAAAAAAAAAAAAAAAAAAAATTCCTGGTGATGTCTATTGAACTTTCATTACCTTTATTTACTTTTCTGTGGGTGACCTTAATACCATCACACTATGGGACCAGAGTGGTAGCACAGGTAAGGCATTTGCCTTGCATTTGGCTGACCCAGGACAAATGCAGATTCGATCCCCCAGCATCCCATATGGTCCCCCAAACCAAGGGCAATTTCTGAGCCAGGAGGAATCCCTGAGTACAACCTGATGTGGACCAAATAAACCACACACACACACACACACACACACACACACACACACACACACACACACACACACACACCAGCATACTAGCCAAAGGTCTTCAGCATGTCCTCTTCTGCCAGAGGTTTTGTGTCAAGAATCTTATCATGCTGAAAACGTCTAAAGGCAGCATGACAAAACACCTGATTTTATAATCAAAGCATAAGTTCCATCATCTTTATTTTTTGTTTGTTTGTTTTTGGGCTACATCCGGTGGCACTCAGCAGTTACTCCTGGCTATCTGCTCAGAAATCACTCCTGGCAGGCACTGGGGACCATATGGGATGCTGGAATTCGAACCACCTTTGGTCCTGGGTCAGCCGCAGGTAGGCAAACGCCCTACCGCTGTGCTATCTCTCCTGCCCCATCCATCATCTTTAAAACATACTGCCACTGTGGCAAAGACTGACCATTGGCAAAACTACATTTTCATTTCCTATTTGAGAACATGTTAAGTTTTCCTGCCCAGGGTTCCACGATGCATGTGCTCAAAGATTCTGTAATCTGCAGCATTGCCAATGCAACCTGTTTCCCCCTTATTTAATCTCTTATTTATTTATTTATTTATTTATTTATTTATTTATTTGCTTCTGGGGTCACACCAGTGGATGCCCAGGGCTTTCTCTTGGCTCTATGCTCAGGGATCACTCTTGGAGAAGTTTGCGGGAATATATGGAATTCCAGGGATTGAACTCAGGTCCGCTATATGAAGGCAAACTCGCTACTGCTGTACTATTGCTCCTGCCCTATATTTTTAAAGTTTTTGTTCTTAGCTGCATGATCATTAGCAGTGAGACTGTGACCCAAGGATAAATGTCTACAAGAATGAATGTCTCCAAGATGGGAAGAAGAGGCTCCTGTTTGGCCAGCAAGATCAGCCCAGGAAGCTCCAGAGTGCCTGCGGTCTCTATGAATTGCTGGGACATTTCCTGGATGTCCACCTTCCTTTCCTTCCTTACAAACAGAATCCTAGATATATCGGGACAGGAAAATTCTTGGCTAAAAATACTACACTTCCCAGTCTTCTCTGCACGTTTAAGCTCAGTGACTGATTTGCCTTCTGAACTTCCCGGGAGATTTCTGAGAATGTTCTGCTGCCTGAAATAGAGACTGTCCTTCCCCCCTTCCTTTCTGTCTCTCTGGCTAAGTTGACTGACTCCAAGTTTCCTTCCGACCAGTTCCCAGGTTGTCATTGTGTTCAAAGGTTTTGAAACTACCAGTCTGATTTTTAGATAAGAGGATTCCTGTAAATGAGTTGATTACTTTTAATAATTCTATTGATTAATATAGTCTGAGCCTGTTCTGAGTAAAAATGATTAAATAGGGTCCTGGGCCTATTCAGTGGTAGAGTTTCTACCTGTAGAAAAAGAGCTGAAAGTTCCATTCTTTGCATCCCACCATCTTGCATCCAAGGGCAATTTTGGAAACACTAATGTTTGGAGTCACCAGTGCCATGTGTGATCTTTGGAGCCCAGAAGACAAGCCAAAGGAATAGAGCATAGTGCTTTACATGCACTATGCCCTAAATTTGATCACCTGTACAACTTAAACAGACACACAATCTCTTTATCTCTCTCTCTCTTTCTCTCTCTCCCCACAGCATTAAATCAATGAATCTAAGCATAGAAACTTCAATTCTGCTCAACAAAGGTATTAGTTACCCAGAGTGGCTCTTGACCTTCTCTGACCCTCGGGTCTACAAGGGAAGACTACTACTTTTTTTAAATAAATAAATAAAAATAAAACATGTCCATGGGACTGGCGAGATCAAAGGGCTGGAGCATATGCTCTGCAGTTGGGAAGCTTACGTTCCACTCTGGCACCACTTGGTCCACCAATCACTGCTGGTAAGTGGCAGCTGAGACCCAAGTCAAGAATAGCTCTTGAACTATTGGCCTGCCAGGTAAAGTCCAGAAAGGGAAAAAAGGGAAAGAAATTAATTTCTGGTGAACTACAGACAAGTGTTTATAAGAACCACAACTAAATGTGTGAAATCTCACAACTAAATGTGTGAACTTGGAACTAAACAGTGATCACACTACAACCAAGTATAAGCAGTGCTCAGACATCCCAGGAGGAGCAAGAAAGGGAAAGAAAGGGGAACCAAACTCAACATCACTGACTAGGGACAAGCCATCTGTTGGCATGGCTAGCTGATGTCAGAGCCACTAATTCATACACAGGCAAGCACACAATTAGTTGACTTAATACAGAAAAGTCACAACATTTGACAAATGAACAATTTATTGCAATAAGAGAATGGATTTACTTTACAGCAGTAGGGAAAATGTGGGATTCAAATCTCATGCATTTTACTGAGTGGCATTTCTCTCAGCAGGACGTTAAATGAGAAATATATACTCAGTTACCTACTTGATTGATGGATCTTCTCTGGGACAGCAAATACCCATTCCTCTTTCTGTCTTCTCCCAATAAACACTTTTGCCTCTGACATTTACCATATGAAAAATGACAGGTGCCAATGGCACATGGATCAACATAAACAAGACCAGAATATTTGCTAAGGATATATTTAAAATATAGAACAAAATGTATTTTTTCTTAGTTGTGCCTTTTTTTTTATTGTGGGCAAAGTGAATTACAAATCTTTTACAGTAATATTTAAGGCACATAGTAATAATGAATGAGGGACAAAAATATGGAATGATTCACGAATTTGGATGTCATCCTTGCACAGGGGCCATGCTAATCTTCTCTGTATCATTCCAATTTTAGTATATGTACTACTGAAGTGAGCACAACAAAATGTATTTTTATTGATGGCTTAAAATACAGAAACAAATGAATCTCCTTTATTGTGAAAGAAAAGCATCCCAAACAATAATAAATACAAGAAATTAACCGAAGCACTTAAACATTTAGTGTAAACATTTATTTTTCAAGCTCAGACATTTTTCTGAAGTGCACTTGTCATCCCAATACCTTCCTCTACTCTTTACAACATACCTTCCAGACTGCAGATTAAAGATCTTTAGGAAAAGCCTTATTCACATCCACACACATACAATAAATAAACATTTGTCTCTAGAATCCATATAAATAAACTCCACTAAATCCTGGTATAGACACCAATCTTTATAACAGAAGAACAAACACATTATAATGTGTTATCAACAGGTCCCATCAATAGAAGTGAATAGTGAGTTAATTTTTCAAGTGCATTTACTGAGCTCCTGTTTTGTTCAAAGTATTAAAGTAGACATTTAGATGGCAAGTGGGCCATTGAAATAATGTTATCCTTTTTATTCTATTTTCTGGGGTTTTTTTGTTTGGGGGTGGTTATTTGTTTGCTTGGTTTTTGTTTTTGAAGTGCTAGGACTGTAGAAGCCAAGGCTTTGCACATGCAAGGCATATCTGTACTACAGAATGACCTCCTCAGCTTCTGAAATAATAACTTCTGAGGTCAGACTTTTGATATAATCAAAGGAGTTGTTTGACAGGAAAGTTTGCAGTGTTGCTGCTTCCAAGCATGTTGGAATTGCTTCTAGAGGCAGTTTATATATCGGAAGAAAAGAATTCAAACTTCAGTATTAATAAAAAAAAAACACTAGACAGTAGTTGTACCTTTAAGGCAATGCAAGCACATCTAAAATACAAGGTTATCTTGGAAATGACAGCAGTTTAAAGAGAAACCAGTATCAACATCACAGCAGGAAACACAGCTCCATGGAACTGTGTGTGCGCCTTGGGTGCTATCCTCGGCACTAAGAAAAAACACATTAATAAAGTAAAATTCGTTGCAATTGACCCCAAAAATACAATTCAAGAAACATGCAACCACTACCCCCCAACAATGGAATTCTAGTCCCTCAGACACTCAGCCCTCACTGGGAAGGAGAGGGACATGGTTGATACTGTCAAATCGTTCAAAAATGCACCAAGTTTGCATATGTGGGGGGGGTCCAAGATTATTTTTGGCATTACAGTTGTAGAAATAAAAACTGAAGAAATTATAAATACTTTCTAAGAAGCCGCTGAAAGATTCCTTGCCACTCTCAAGTACAAGCAGAAACACACCTCACATACACACACATATCCCTACACAGAACACTTTTTGTCCATCCCCCAAGCAAGGGATAGATGGGGGGAAAAGCAGTCTCTCTACACTTTTCCTTCACAGGGTCCCTCTGAACCATTAGGCTCTCTTCCAGGACAAAGGTTACCTGCTGGCACAAGTACCTACAGGATGAACTCATTTGCATCTTTCATATCCCAGAAGCCAAGTGTCATTTGTCAGAAGAAACTCAATTCATGATCTCTATTCACAACTTTCACTTACTTAAAAGAATCATTTTAAACACTGGAGGGTGTGACATGGTGGTAGAGTGATTGCTTTGCATATTTGAGGACCTAAATTCAATCTTCAGAGCCTCAAAAATAAAACATTAGCCTATGGGAAGCAGGGAGCTCTCCGGAAAGAGACCGATTCTAGGGAAATAATGCTATTTTCAGCTCCTGATAAGGGGGAGAGCCCTTGGAATAAAAAAATGCACTTCTTCAGGAAAGCCACCATGACTTCTCTTGTTCAGACACTTGCCTATCCATAAGACTATTAAATAAAATTAAATGCAAATAATAAACATTACATTTTCTAAAACCTTAATAAATTCGGGCCAGAGTTTAACACAGCAGGGAGGGTATCTGCCTTATACTTACTGACCTGGGTTTAATCCCTGTCATCCCATAGTATTCCCCAAACCCACCAGGAGAGTGACCCCTGAGCACAGAGCCAGGTGTAACCCCTGATCACTGCCAGGTGTGCCCCCCCAAAAAAAAAACTTAAATAAATTTAAAAAATAAAAGTTGACAGTTTTCAGAGAAGGTAATAAGGGCAAATTTCCACGAAGTTCACATTCCTTAAGGTACCAGTTTCTCCCAAAGGGCAACACTGCCCTCTAAAGGGCATATCGTGTCACAACCTCTGAGATGGCAGGGGGAAATCATCCCTAAAAAAATGTCGCAGGCACACTGCTTCCCTAAAAATGTGCCACAGATACACTTTGCTCCTTTTTCTTCTGCGTCTGTCCTTTAAACGTGACAGAGGTCATAAAACTTTATTAAAAACTCTTAGGAGGGGCCGGGAAGGTGGCGCTAGAGGTAAGGTGTCTGCCTTACAAGCGCTAGCCGAGGAACGACCACGGTTCGATCCCCCGGCGTCCCATATGGTCCCCCCAAGCCAGGGGCGATTTCTGAGCACATAGCCAGGAGTAACCCCTGAGCGTCAAACGGGTGTGGCCCAAAAACCAAAAACCAAAAAAAAAAAAAAAAAAAAAAAAACTCTTAGGAAGTTCATAAATACCATCTGCAGCAGCAGTTTCCAAGCCCGGCAGAGTATCAGAGCTGCCCTCAAGGTCTATGTCAACAGGAGCTGCTAAAATGCCACTTTCTGCTCTCCTGGGCCAGCACAGAGTGCCTCACTCAGCCTTTCTGAAAATTTTCCCCAGTCCAGGGCCACTCACTGAAGCGATGTTACCCTGCTGAGAGTTTTGCTTCTCCCTCAATGCCTCCCAACAGAAGAGGTTTGGGGTCTCTGTTTTGATGACCAAAAAGTCACAGACCCCTGAAGTAGCCAGGGTTCTGTAAGTCCAAAGTCATGGCACTCTCCTCTCTGAAGTCAAAATATGAAACTAACTGACCAGCACTTCCTCTTTCTTGACCTCAGTTTCTTCCTGCAAGGCCTTGGTGACCACTAACTTAGCTTTTTGGTGCCTGAAGGTCTGGATAGGAAACCACTCAGGAGTGGGTTGAGTAACCTCCAGGCCAGAATGGGCCAATGAGTGACTGAGCTCGGTGTGTGTGTGTGTGTGTGTGTGTGTGTGTGTGTGTGTGTGTGTGTGTGTGTGTGTGTGTGTGTGTGTGTGTGTGTGTATGGTGGGGATCAGGAATACCATTCCTGAATCCTGAACCTCCAACACAATGCCCAGGGGCCCAGATTTGCTGCATTCAGCTCCTTGCATTCAGATACTTTGTCAGAGATGTTTCAAAGCTAGAGGAACCCCAGTTTCTGGGGCCTGAACATGCATCCACATCCCCTCCAGATTCTGTGGAAACCACCCAAACACTGAGGGGTCCCCCACAACGGTTTTGATAAGGGAGGAAAGTGTCATTTTCAGGCCACACATTGGAATGAGGGAGGTGAGCCATCCAACCACTGCACTCCACAGGAGGTCACAGAGCTAGGGAAGGAGAGGCAGCACGTAGCCCTGGAAACAGAGTTCTTCTCATCATCTGCATCTCATCATCTACCCCCAATTCGGCATGTTCCTGAGGGAGCTACAGATGAGGAGCCTCCCTGTGGGATGGCTATTTTGGGGCCTCGCTTGGCTGTTCAGTGGCGAGTTGGAGGTCGTAGCCACGGCCCCGACTTGGTGCCGAGCTGGACTCTGGCCTCCAGCTGCTCGCTGAGCTCGTCCAGGGCCCCGGTGCACGACTCCAGGCTCTGGGCCAGTTTCTGAATCTTGGCCTTGAGCACCGCCTGGCTGACCTTGCTGGCCCCTTCGGCCCGCCGGGGAATAAGGAAGCCACGGGAGCCGAAGAAGACGATGAAGTAGACAGAGTCATACAGAGCCATGGAGGCATTCCTCCCGCACAGCAACAGCTGGCGATCCCCGGGGCCCTGCCAGCGGCAGAGGAACTCGAGGCAGCTCAGGAGCTCCCGCATCTGGTCTTGGCAGCAGGCCGCAATCTCTTGCACCCTCCGCAGCTCCCGGGAGTTGCAGAAGATCAGGGACAGATCAGAAGTGATCGTGACGGCTCCCCCGGCAGTGGCTACCCCTAGCCCCACGGCCGAGGCGATGAGAGACACTCCCAGGGTGACGGGGCTGAGCGAGAGTCCCACGATGGCCGTCACCGAGCCCGCCACGCTCAGCGAGCTGCCCGCCACGTTGGCCAGCAGGGAGCGTCTTCGCAGGCGCTCCAGGCGCCGGGCCACCTCGCGTAGGCGCAATACCTGGTGGTGCAGTTGGCCCCGGCGATCCTGCAGCAGCTCCTGGAAGCGCCGCAGGGCCTCGGTGCCAGCCTGCCGCTCCATGCCCTGCGGAGACACACACACAGACAGTTAAGACACGCTTCCCAAGTTACGCATGTTCTCAGGCCCTTCCATGGAGCCTCGAGTGCAAATAAGTAATGCTGCGCCTCTCCCAGGGTTGTTAAGGGTGGATTTCATTTACTGGCTTGTCTGCTATGATAGGGTCTCTGTTCGCACCCTTTGCTGATGGGTGCTTTGCAAAGGATCATTTTGCACCAATGTGCAAAGCCCCACTACAGCTCTCCTGACTTCTGCAATTGCCTTCCCCCAACCCCTCTCTGATAGAGGAAAATTAATATGCGCAAACCCAAACTAGTGAGTCAGGTTTTAGAGCATGCAGGAAAAAAAAATCTAAACTTTCTAGAAACTCTCTTTTCATTTGTTATTCTTCCAGGCTCCTGTCTTAGAGTCAAGCCTAAAAGATAGAGGCTTTTCTATTTCTTCCTACTTCCAGCTCCTCACTCAGCTACAGAAATCTCATTCTTGGGATGCCAAAGGACACATAATTACAAGGAAATGATATTAAATAAAGACCACTATGGATAACATTATCTTCTTACTGTGGAAACTTTCTTTAAAAACAATGACTAGCGATTGAATGAAATAAAGTCTAAAAATGTGTCCACAGCTCCCCGAGGAGTGAAGTGGATGGAAGATATGACAAAGCTCAGACAATGCTATGAACCATCCTGCCTTGTAGCTCAAGTCACACCTTCCCTGTACCCTTCATTAGAAATGCATCTGCACCACCGAATTAGAGCATTTCCACACTGAGCTGTCAGGACACAGATCATTTTTCTCATCTGTAAGAGGAGCGAATTCAAACTGACATGTTCTGGATTCCACCAATTCACAGCAGTGCCCAATACAAAACCGGAGCACTCCTGTCTCCTCTATTTTCTTGCAGGCTGCATAATCAGGCTTGTCAGGGATAAGTTGCCAGGTCAAGATGTTTCTTAGCCAAATGAGAAGTCACTTAAAAAAATCTAAGGAGGGACAAGTCGAGCATCCCAAGTCCCAGGGCATTTTCCCACAGCCACCCAGCAAGGCTTCCCCACTTACCATTGCCACTTACTTCGGCCTAGCTCCAGGAAAGAAGGGCTCTGCGACTGTTTCTGGATGAACACCCTTTATAGGTCCAGGGAGCCAATGACCGCCCTGGGAAAACCTTGTCTCATTCTACGAAGTTGCCATTTCCTGCCCTGGCCTCTGCTGCCTGCACCCAGAAGGATATGACATGGTGGGAAATGACCTGCCAGCTACGCAGCACATCCCGTATTTAGGAAATGAACATTGTGTGTGTGTGTGTGTGCTTTCCCCCTGACACCCCCAGCACAGGAAGAGAACCACAGACTTTTTCCCCACTTGAAACAAATGTGGTCATTCTCCCAGAGGGCCATACCCTGCCTTTCCTCTTCGGAGAATAGCTCATGACCTTATCAAGAGAGAGTATCAAATGCACCCCAGGCTGGCCACTTCTTCTAGCTGGCCACTTCAAAAAAGGCATTTTTTGAAAAATGCGAAAGGAGGGTAGGGATTCCTCTTAAATCTGCGGGATTCTCTCCTGTGTCCTCCTCTCTAGGAAAATAAAATAAAATAAAAAACGTGCGTGTCCATGATCATGTGATCCACTTGGCCCCCTCTGGCACCAAGAAGCTGGCGCCGCCCACAGGACGTGCAGCTTGGAGCATCTCTAGCTGTGGGAAGGATCTGGAGGTCTCAGAAAGGGCAGCCCAAATGCGTCAGAAAAAGCAGAGGGGTCATGCTACACAAGGCGCTAATTATATACTTGCCACAGTAGCGGGGGACACTTGGATCCCCTGTTCACACTTGGAGCCCATGCAAGAGTTCCATGTACAGAGGTGGGGTGAGTGAGGCTTCGACTGGAAAATTTAGGAGGAACCAAGGAACACAACCTCTGTAGATGCTGTCTGGGGATCTTCTCCCAGAGGACATCAAAGACACAGTTTGGTCCACCTTTTTGTGTCTAAAGCAAAACAAAACAATAGTGTTTATGCGGTATTTAGAATAACTGGATGAGGGATGCAATGGTTTAAAGGAAGATGCCTAGATAGCCCTTGGCCCCAGAGTATATATAGGGAGGGTAGAGGAGAAAGAAAGAAATTAAATGTCAGTGATAAGGAGCAGAAGCAGATGAGAAGCAATGAGGTTTGAGGCAAGGGGCAAAGGAATTCAG
>NC_064858.1:35344632-35347132 GCF_024139225.1 Suncus etruscus
GCCCCAACTTTTGGGTCTGGATCTAGTGACTGACAGCACAACTGGATCCTGAACACCATGGCATTGGTTCCAAGCTCTAAACTGTCAGGCCTGCACCCCCAAGTTAAGTATCATTGGGAGAGGCCCCCAGACACCGTCATCTTTCCACCTCCACTGCTGTCTCCTCACCTGCTGGGTGTGGCCCCTATAAAAACATAGATCATAAACACTGGGCTAGCCATGAGGGTCCTTTATAGATCTTCTTTCTGTTTTGTCCTTTTCCTCTTGTCTGCTCTTGCCTTGGCAGGCTGATTCCTGCCTTCCCAGGCTCACTTCCCACAAGTTTCTGGTTGAGATCAGCCCATAAGAGAAGCCTCAGCAAAATCGAGCCTACAAGAAAAGTTGAAGGATTCCCTTTCTGCTTTCCCCTGCTCCCACTTTGTCTGTCTCTGGCAGTCTCTGTGTACCTCTTTAGCTGTCGTTGCACAAGCTGGCCTTGCCCTGGGGTCCCACGTGTCACTGAAGTCCTGTTATATATGTTCTCTCCCTTGCTTATTGAGTCTTAAAATAGGAGTGGCTTTTCACTGTTGCCACTCTAAGCATTTCCCTTTTTCTCTGTATGTAGACACTGCCTTACAGTCTCTTCTTCATTTGGACCACCTGGGATGTCATTCCCTATTAGGACTCTCTCTCATACAGCTACTTTTCCATGGTAATAGCGGCCACTCACAGCATGGAGAGGTCATCATTTATTTAACAACTACTTTATTTGTGGACACTTATCATATATTCAATGGAATCAAATGTTAAAACACCATGGTGCAGTAAGCATCGTGGGCATGACTATGTGAGAATATTCCAGGGAATATTTTTATGGGAAAAGTTTCCTACAACTGAAACTAAAACTAAAGGCATTTTAATATTGATGAAACTTTCTCTTCCTGCTATAGGAGAGAGACATTATTCCTATCCCAGGAATATTTAAGTCTTAACTGACAATAGATAATCTATTGATATGATAAATTTAAGGTTCTAGTAAATGTGCATGTTCAGACATTTAATCCAAAAGAAATCATGGATATTTTTTAAACCTAGACATAAAGTAAGTCTTTATAAAGAGTTTCTGAATCTTCCAGCTATTCCATGTAATCCTTCAATCAGCTTAATTTCCAGGAAAGAGAACAATTTCTGACTGTTTAAATGAATCTGACCAGAAAAAAATTCCTCTAGTCCCTAAGTGTATTACATTAAGCACATGATTAAAAACAATTTCAAAGAACAGTCTAAAGTCTCAGAACATATCCACATAACATACAGCTTTTGTTTTAGACCCAGGTGCCAAAATGTTTGCTATCTTATTCTTGGTTTAAGTTTTCAAGGCTTAAATATATCAAAATCAGATATGAGTTCAAGGAGGCAAGATAGAGACATTCACTAAGTATGATATATAATAATTAATATAAAATAATCTAAGTTCCCATTGGATACAGAAATAATTAAACTCTGGCACAATCATATCAAGCTGTAACATGTATGTGCTGAGTTATTAGTGAAAGCAAACATCTTTTCTATGTTTATCTTTCCTACGTTGCTTTGGAAGGTTGTTTTGTGTGTGTGTGTGTGTGTGTGTGTGTGTGTGTGGTGTTCTTCCCCATTTTTATTTCCTCAAATGCTAATATCCTTTCATACTCTTTGCCCACATTTCTACTTTATTGTCTCTTTTCATATTCACTTATAGAATATTTACTATAATACAGATACTAATTCTTGTTACATGTATAATAAATATTTCCTTCCATGTGTTTGCCTTCTTTTCATTTTGCTTATAATTTTTTTTCTTTTTTTTCTTTTGTTGGTTTTTGGGTCACACCGGTAATGCTCAGGGGTTACTCCTGGCTATGCGCTCAGAAATCACTCCTGGCCTGGAGATCCACATGGGATGCCGGGGGATCGAACCGTGGTCTGTCCTAGGCTAGTGTGGGCAAGGCAGACACCTTACCACTTGTATCACTGCTCTGGTCCCTGCTTATAATATTTTATAACACTGGTATTATGGGACCAAATGATGGATCCTTGTGACTTTTTCTGGTCATATAATAATAATAATAAATAACTTTGGGTAGTAAGAAATAGAAATTGATGACCTCTTTTAAATGGAAAATCAGTTACTTCACTATATTTCCCAGAAGCCCCAACAAATATCATTCAGGGACTCTGGTTACTTAATGCACACTAATTCCTGTGGACATGGTGCCTGCATACTCTGAACAGCTTTAGTCAACTGAGGCAGCAAAAGACACAGAGAAAGGGTCAACCCCTTTCAACTTCAATCAGGTTGATATCAGAAGTAACATCCAGAATAAAATTGGGGGAAATGTTTCTAAATAGAAAGTGATGGGCCCGGAGAGATAGCACAGCGGCGTTTGCCTTGCAAGCAGCCGATCCAGGACCAAAGATGGTTGGTTCGAATCCTGGTGTCCCATATGGTCCCCCGTGCCTGCCAGGAGCTATTTCTGAGCAG